>NC_047139.1:6788203-6899482 GCF_009829125.3 Periophthalmus magnuspinnatus
TCCGTAATCTAATACAGAAAGAAATGTTACTTGAACGATGTTTTTTCTGTAATTTAATGGGATGCGAGACTCGTTTTGATGTTAAACTGTTGCATAATTCTGAGATATGTAATTTAAAGGACACGTTTTCATCAAGTTGAATCTCAAAATATGTTGCACAGTTGTCCCTCGCTGTTCACCTTTCGCGGTCTCGCTGTTTCGTGGATTTTTTTAGCGCGATTTTGCATGTTTTTTTACGCCGTATGATTGGCTGTTGGACTGTAGACCATTGTCCATCAGTCTCCTCCGTGCCGTGTCTCCTGTCCAGTACAGAATGTGTTCAGACAAATTTACATAAACGTTGTATCGCAGTGTGACTCTGAAGTGCTGTACGTTTGCAATTTGTTTTCTCCCCGACAAAACCCACGATGTCGATGAAACGTTCTGCACCGACAAAGACGCCTACGAAGGTTTTTTGAACTTTGAGAGAGTTTAAACGAGAGAGAAATGTGAGAAAATGTTAACGCCTGTGTGAGAAAAGTGTATAAAGTGTGTGGTGAGGGGTTTTACAGCTGGAAAACGTATAATAATTGCAAAAAATAAAGCTGATACTTCGCGGAATTTGACTGTTGCGGGTTATTTTTACAACGTATCGAGGGACCACTGTACACTAACACAAGTTTAACTGGCAAAAGTGAAGAACACAACAACAGAACCTGCAAAAGTCAGTCATTTCAAACAGGAATTGAACCCCAGACTTCCCCAGTATTGTTAGAGTAAACCAACAAACAGATCATCCCTCACTATCCCATATTACACTGCGTTAAAGTCTTAAATATCACGATCATTACAGATAACGTCCCGCATCACCTCCTTCGAAACTGGGTCACGTTTGCCCCTCCAGAGGTTAATGAGTTTTCAATCTCATCTGATAGTGTGCGAGACCTTGAAGCCCTGAAATAGTATTTGCAGCGTTAAGACTTTATTATATAATGCAGAGCAGTGGCATCAGATGGGACTGGGTTTGACCTTGGGGACATTTAATCGCAGTAGAGGAATCCAAACACACATTCATCTCACACAGGGCACCCCAGCTGTCCCAGGCCTCTCATATTACTGCTGCATAATGTCATATCGCCTTTGGACCAACGGTAAATAATAGTAAAGGCTAATAAAGCGTCGTGCATCAGCTGTGAAGTCCTAACGCACAGGGGAATGCGGGTTTGGGGTTATGAAAATGCCTATTCATGTAAACACCATTAGTTATTACTTCATACAACGTAAACACAACAAATGCTAACTGTGCAAAGCCATGTCATCACAATTTGTATTTTTATTAGAACTAATTTGCAAACACTGTAGTTTAGACCGAGACAAACATGTTCTGATTTAGCATTATAAAATTGTTCTTGTGGATGTGTTTGCCTGAAAACATGAATTGCAATTGATTTTTTTCGCCAAACTGGAGCCAAAAAAAAAGAAAAAAATGTCTTGGGATTTTGAATTTCAACTTTGATTGACTCAAGGTGCGTCAAAAACACTTTGGACGGGTCTAGTTGAGTTGGACGCCTTTGCATTTTTGAGGACAAAAGCGTCTGATGTGCGTCCAGAGCGTCCGTTGTTTTGTTTTCCCTGTGTCTTTGTGTGCGATGGCTGAGCAGGTTGAGAGAGCGACTTTTGTGTATTTATCACATACTTTATAATATCTGTACCATTGACACTTTAGAACAGGGGGTCAAACACATTTTCACCGAGGGTCACATCAGCAAAATGGCTGCCGTCAAAGGGACAAATGTAAAATAAACGTAACTACTTTTTAAAATAGTTAATTAACTGTTTCTGTATTTATTACTTAAGAATCAGTAGTTGTCAGTGAACACAACTCACAAACTAGGAACTTGCTTCGGTGATAAAGTGCAACATAAAAACACTGATAATAATAATATAAAAAAGTAGAAATATAGCTATTATTTTTTGTAATTCTTTATTTACAGATAGTGGTACATAGATACAGGGTCATTATTAGACCAAATACAGTACCACAGTCATCCACATTCTGTCTTTAACTTCTTTTTTTTTTTTACAGAAGTTACACACAAAACAGAACTTTATACAAGGGAGAGAAAAGAGTGAGCCAGTGCACCTTAGCTAGACATGTAATAATAAATAACAAAAGAAAATTAAGTACAGAAGTCGAAACAAAAACATCAAGATGAGCGAGTTGAGCTGGACAAAGGTTTTATATATTTAACCCAGTTAGACCATAATTTAATCAAAACAGGTTTGAAATATAGCTATTATAATAAAAAAAAATACATATACAACAACATCAGAACAACTTCTACTTCTTCAAGCTACAAATATTACATATGTATATGCAAAGATGTAAAAAATATGTCTGTGTAACTGTGTCTCCTGATAAAATGACACTTTAAGACCATCATACCCTTAAATTTCCCGTCGAGGGCCACATAAAATAATATGGAGGGCCGCATTTAGCCCGAGGGCCTTGAGTTTGACACATGTGCTTTAGAATATCTGCACTAAACTGGACACTTTACAACACCGGTCACCTTAATAAGTCATGTTTGCACTGTTGTTCTGATGTTGTTGTATATTTATATCTCTTTTTTAAGCATTTCTTTTTTTTACTTTATGCATGTCCTTATTGTACGTATTCAGTGTTTTTATGTTGCACTTTATCACTGAAGTAAGTTCCTAGTTTGTGAGTTGTGTTCACAAACTGACAATGGCAATAAAAAGTCTTCTGTGCCCCAGGGTTCAATCCTAGGACCCCTGTTGTTCAATCTCTACTTGCTGCCGTTAGGCCAGTTAATACTCAGCAATAATGTGTCGTACCACAGCTCTGCAGATGACACTCAGATCTATGTCTCACTACCAGGTGAATATGGACCAGTGGATTCACTCTGACACTGCATCCAACAGATCAGTGTGTGGAGGAAAAACAACTTTCTCCAGCTAAACTCAGACAAGACTGAAGTCATAATCTTTGACCACAGAAACATAGAGAAAGTGTCAGCAGTCACCTCCAGTCTCTCTCTAAAACCTTCAACTCAGGCTAGAAATCTCGGGGTAACAATGGACTCAGACTTGAACTTTAACAGCCTCATCAAATCAATAACATCTGCAGCTTTTTACCACCTAAAAAACATTGCTTCTTATTCTGTAAAGCACTTTGAATTACCTTTTGTACGAATTGTGCTGTACAAATAAACTTGCCTTGCCTTCTGATTCTGATAAAACCCATCAGCGTTGGCGATCAGCTCTGCGGCGACGTGTCTGTGTGCGTGACTCGCCTTCACGCTACCCGGTGCACTCGGCATAATTAAGTTGCCGCTGGTTTGTGACTGATGTCTTCTACTTTTTCCCGATAATGACGTCACTAAATCACTGTAGCGTCGTCTCTGATTGGTTGACGCTGGTTGGCCGCTTGGTTTTTCCACTCTGACATCGGAGTCTTTGGACGCTCAAGACGTGCTGCGCCAACATCAGGCTTGCGTCGCTCCAACACCTGAAAATGCACCACGAAAACGCCAAGACGTGCTTCCTCATCACTGATTTCCCATCAACAGGTGTAGGCTCGAATATTTGCCAGAAAAAAGTTGTAAATCTTTTAAAAAAACAATGATAAACACATGAAAAGAGGGTACGCTGTGGGAGAGTGGTTAGCGTTCAATAGCCAACAGTGGAATTTTCCCATTAAACATCGACTGATATGTTTGTTTTTGGAGGTTTTTTCACGTCTAATGCTGACGGTTTAACATCCAGAGGAACTGATATGCTCTGCTGATACTTTTGGGTTGATTTTGATTATAATTAACTTTACAACAAACTCACCCACAGCCCTTTTTACTATTGACCTATAAGAGAGTTTTGTGCAGTTACCTCTAGTATTGAAATGAAGCTTTTTGTGTACCGTATTTTCTGGAGTATAAGTCAAAAAATGCATAATAATGAAGAAAAAAAAACATAAATCGCATCTGAGTATAAGTCGCACCTCGGCCAAACTATGAAAAAAGTGCGACTCATAGAGAAAATACAGTACTTTTTAGACAGCACGTCGCCCAAAACCAAATATCGGCCTGTGCTGGAGATTTAAGACTGATAAATGATACGCAAAAAAGTACAAATATCGGTCTGATGCATCTCCCTATCTCCTGTACTATTCTACTTATCTTCATCATCCTGCACCGCTTCGTCTCCGTTGTAGCAGGAGTATACTTCAGGTGTGTCAGAGCGCGTACCACCCGTCGCTGTCGGGTAAATGGCACACGCAGAGTAATGGGCAGCTGTTGACAAATAGCTTCTCTACGACATGACACTTACACACCAAGAACTCATTAGGGCCCTTCACGGGGGTTTCTTACAGAGGTGAGAAATGCAGGAGCGAGTTCTGCAGGACGAGCTGTGGCTTTTCAGACCTGACACTGGGCCATTTACACAGAGCAGGTCGGCCGTCTGCTGTGGAGAGTGAGAATTCAAATCCATCATGTTGTTTTCTTTTCTTTTTAAATCATTTTACGCCTTTATACACAAAAATATACTAACATAAAATAAGAATGAACATTTAAAGGTGTAGTATTTCGATATTTAGACAGCATGTACAAGAAAACCTGTACCACGGTCAATCAGGTTAATTCAATTTTATTTTATTTTAATGTAATGTAATGTCATTTAATTTAATGTAATTTTATTTTATTTTATTTTATTTAAATTTAATTTAATTTAATTTAATTTAATTTAATTTATTTTTTTATTTATTATTTAATGTATTTTTATTTTTTACTTTAATTTAATTTAATTTGAATTGAATGTATTTGTATTTTTATATTTTATTTTATTTATTTTAATTTTATTTTATTATTCATTTATTTATTGTGACAGACAGTCGACATTTTAACTTGAGTGAAAAGCGACTGCATTTAGGTTTGAAGGAGATGATGAGACATTAAATCATCTGTTCTTCTTATGTGGGAGTGTAAATGTGTAAGTCTGTAATGAAACAAAACACAAAAAGAAAACTAAAGAAGCAGGAGGGAAGGGGCGGAACATTTAGAAAGAAGAGATAATAAATGAATCATTTAGTGAAGTTCCAGTTTGTTTTTTTAATATAGTCCCTTTTCCTCTTCCTTTACCTCTTCTTCTGTTGTCCCTTTATTTCTCAGATTCATGTTTTATCTTCAAATAATCTTAGTTTGAGTTCCCTGTGTTTGCTAATACCATGCACAGAGTAGTTAGGGCTACAAAAAAGTGTTTACTTTTGTCCTTAAATAAAGTTTCAGTACTCGTGGTTTGACTTTACATAACGGCACGTGGCGTTGTTCACATTTTCAGTAACATCTAACCACTTAATTATGCATTAGACTCCTTCATTACATTATCGATCACGTCCCATACCAAGATCTGGACTAAAAGGTTTGCACTTGTACAGAGGAGGGACAGAGAATAAAGGTTTTGAAATATTTTATTCTCTATATTGTAATTTACTACACAAATAGCTAAAGGTGCTTGTAGCTTTAAGTCGTGTTATAATGTTGTTACCTCCTCAAAAACAGACCTGGAGTTGTGTTTTGTTTCGTTCACACATGTTTATTATCAGTCTGTACATCTCCAAAACTCAAAATGCTCCGTTCCACCTTGTGATGTCATGACGTGGTGAAAGTTTTCAAGTTAACCGCTACTTTTTACCTTTTATTTAATAGAGATGGGCAATTCCAGGGCTTAAATGCTCCAAATGATTCTAGTGAAGGTGTTTATGGAGTTTAAAAACACAGTGGAGCACTTCCTGTATCACCACATGACATCACAAGGTGGAGCAGAGTGTTTAGAGACCCTAAATGTGCAGGGTTTGTGTGTTAAACTTGTGTGAATGAAACAAAACACAACTCCAGGTCTGTTTGTGATGAGGAAACATTAGAACATGTATAAAAAAATAAATAAAAATAGAGTAATATGGGCTGTTTGGGCCAATATTGGTGATAGCTGAGGGGAATGTAAACAAGAATTAATATCTCACGGTTTTGTTTTGTTTTTTGTAACTTATATTTTATTATTTTCAAAGATATAACAATAGAATATCTCACATTTTTACTATTCCGATGGTGATATTCAGAACATATTTCAAGCATAGACTGTATAAAGAAGTGGACTAAGTGAGTGTGACGTCGCCCACAGCGTTCGGCTCCAGTCGAGTGAAGCTCATCGAGGCAGCGGCGAATCTGGAGTCGATTCACGTATTTGGAACTCTGACCTCGAGTGTCATAGCAACCAAAGAGCCAATCAGGAGCAAGAGTGTTGAAGATAACGCCCTTTCTCGCCTGCAACGCTGGTTTAGCAGGGAGCAGGCGCTTAGCAACGCTGTCAATCAAACCTGTTGCTAACGCTCCCGTGAGCGACGTCGGGGAAAGAAAGTGGCTGATTTGTCTCTTATTAATGATTTACGGACAAAATAGTGAAAGAAAAACACCAGGATCATGCAAAGCGGATTAATACGAACATTTTAAGACCAAAATAATGAGTCTTACAGCAGCAGTTACAGAGAGAGGAGCGATAGTTTTTCAATAGAAAGTGAATTGGAGCCAGAATCGATGGAGCCAGATGCACACCCATGATCACTTTCTGTTTGGAACGTAGTGGCTAGCGTGTTAGCTATGTCGATTTATATATATATATTTATACAGTCTTTGGCTTCAAGTACCACACACCTTAAAACGAACGAAAACACTGCAATTTAAATTTTTACAATCATACTTTTGTCTAAATCTCCAAAAACGATTGTGATATCTGTTTGGTCCCTCTTCTCTTTTATTCATTAATTTATTCATTTAATTCTCTCTTTTCTTACAGTGTTCCAGACATATTCATCCTTTCTGTGACCACCATCCCTACAAAACTCTCACTGTTTCTTCAGCTCTTTTAAGACACGCTATGCTAACTCTTTGTATAACTATTTCTTACTTTTGTGCGTTTCTTTGTAGTTCATGCATCCAGAGAGCCGGGCTGGTTGGAGGGGACCCTGGGCGGACGCACTGGACTCATCCCGGAAAACTACGTGGAGTTTGTATAACCAAGAAACTGGATCACCAAATAGACTGGGGTACAAAACTGGACCGAACAAACCAGACTGGAGATGTGGTATCGAAACTTGCACTGGATAAAATGAAAAAGACCAAAACTGGCCGTTAGTATTGATTTCATGTTTTTTTTGTTTTTTTTTTCCTTGAAGACAATATAATAATGGACTTGGAATGTGTTTGTGCGAAACAAAACAACAGCGGGGGCAGGATAGGAAAAAGAGTCGCTTTGAAATGCGCCGAGGAGCTGGACTGTCCTTCCTTTTCCTTCCTGGACAAAACCTTCACCTCATATGTCAACAAGAACAGGCTTTTAGATCGAAATTAAAGAAATAAAATGAAATAGGGCTGCGCAATTTAGATTTTTTAAGTGTTTTTTAAAAGTCGAAACCAATACAATGTGCGGAATATCGCCGTCAGCAAAAAAATAACATCAATTTTAACATAAATTATTAGTTTTATCGTGATTTTTTCTGGACATTCAAAGTTTCTGTCCAATTTGGTGTTATTTTTTTACAATTCCCACTTGCAAAATGGCAGAAATGTAATGCGTTACACAGGCGATGTCGCGATTTCGGTGAAACGCCTCGCAAAAGGACTCGCCAAAAGGACTCTACTGCAATCAATCCGCCAATTTTACAGTTAAAGAGCGAACTACTTTGAAGACGTGCGATTACTTTCAAACAAAACAACAAAAACGTGAGAATTCAAGATGGAAAACAACATTTTAAAAGCTTTGTCAGTCCCAAAACATTATATTCTACCTTCAAAATCTCCGTTTAATAATAATTGTAGTGGATTTTTTAGGTTAATCTGCGATATTTTGTGCAACCCTGCTCTTTGTGAACCACGCCAGCAGGTTTAACACTGGAGAGGAGCGCTGATTCTTTGGGACAGGACTGAACTTGGAGAAAGTCCCGGGGCAGATTCAGACGACGGGACGATGTGTAACTCGGAGCGGTTCAGGAAAAGGCCACCAGCAAGTCACAAGCAGGCCAGGTGTTTGCTAAGACAGGTTCAGTACAATAACAGACTGGTTCCCATTACATTCAAGTGTGAGAAAATGGCAGATTAGTTTTGTTTTTTTGTTTTTTTTTACCTTGGATCTGGTATCCTCGTGCTCAAATCTGGTTCTTTAGGCACAATGGGCGTGTGTATGCATTATAAAAGCTAGCACTCCCTTAATCTTTTAAAATATGTTAAATATAGGAGCCACTTTTATTCATATTGGCCAGATAAATATGCTGTTTGTGCGTGAGGGGGAAGGGTTCATTTTTTTGTTTTTAAAGGAGCTGTACCTGAGTTTTACTGTCTTTACAAACACGCAAAACAGAACTAGTTTGTTTTAAATAGTTAGCAATGGTCCAAAGTTATCAATTTACCTTATGCATGCCGAGTATCCTAATTCTTCACAAAGTTTATAAGCGCTTTTACAAGAGCGGAGTTTTGCCGTGACAGTAAAGCTAACAACAACTAGCATGTTAATGTGCACTTCCTGGATATAAAATGAGTATAAAATGGTTTCTTTTTAGATGCAGACAGGTCGCAGCTGCTTATACAATATATATCTGTACTGGAGCGGGGCAAATTTTGCTCAAATACATGTAAAACAATTGGGTACAGAACCTTTAAGGTGACTATTGCGAAAAAAAAAAAAAAAAAAAAAAGCAGCGTAATCTCACACAGTATTCAATAACAACACAATATTACGTTTATGGAGGAAATATTTCAATATATTTCGTTCATTTAAGCTCAAATACAGTGAATGAACCTTGGTCTGCGCTGGGCTTCAGTGAACACGTGTAAAATACTGTAAAAGGGACATGTGACTTTTAAACAGCAACATTTTTAGACAAATGTGAAATGAGACTACTTTGTTCATATCTTATTTATACTTTGAAAAGGCTGAGCTGATTTGTGTGCTGTGTTAATGACTTTGTAAATACATAAACAACATTTGATAAGGTAAAATTTTAAGTATGAAATTTTATATTTTAGCTAACTACTAACTTAATTCCTTGTTGTTTGCCCAGATTTTGTATCATTTGAGTTTGTATGCAGCCTTAAATATGATTTCAAATGTGATTTGAAAATACCATCAATAAAATACATGTGATTGATGCCGCTGCAGTTTATTCTTCTGATTATTGTACTGTAATAATTACTTTGAGCTAAATATATGAGCTTCAGTGTCTAGTGCAGGTCGCTCTGACCCCCCAGGCCCAGTCATGTGTTTGGTTTGGCAAAGGGCAGTGGAGGAAGAAGAACTCAAACAAAACAAAAAGTACAGGTATAAAAGCAAAGAAATTACTCAAATAAATACAAACAAAATGTACTTAAGTAAAAGTATTGATGTGCCTGTAAAAAAAAAAAAAAAAAAAAAAAGTACTTCACAGATTTTGAGAACTATCAATCGGTCAAATGTGATCTTGATGAGGAATTGTGCAAATTTTAGTTTAATATAAATAATTGAGGGTTAGGGTTAAGAAATTTCAGGTGATCTCAAACCAAAAAGAAAAGTACTTGGTCATTTTTCTCAAGTGTTTAAGTGTAATGTAGTAGAAAGTACAAGTACCAGCCCTCAAACGTAATGACACATTTGCTAATGTAAAGTCACTAGCAAAACATCTTTATTGCTCGATTCCCCTCGTTAACTTTGGAAATAAAAGATTAACCTTTGACATTATAACTTCAACAGATACGTATGTCACAGGGCAATGAAAGTGAAATAATGTGTAAATCATTGAACTGACCGTGACTATAATGTTGAAGTGGTTCCACGTGGCAAACTCATATTTTTTCAAGAGCAATGACATTTGGCTTGTTGCTTTTTCTACAAATAATGCAGCATAAAGGGGGTAAAGAGCAGGGGGAGACATTCAGAAAGTTGTGAAGAAGTAAAACAACTACTTGTACTCATCTCTGGCTGGGACGGTTGGCATGATTTCTTTCTTTTTTTTTTTTTTTTTTAAACCTAAGAGTGTCACGATAATTACTATATCAACGTTTTGTTCAATATATGGTAGTGAATATTATTTTCAGGCTGAATATTTATGGTGTTTACCTTTGTACTTGAGGGACATGTTTCTTATTTGGTGTGGTTTGTTTTTATTTGGACGGGGACAACAACAAACTGATCTTAAAAAACAGGAAAGATGTACAGTTTGGTGCCAGGTTATAGCAAAAATACTAATTTCCACGTGTAGTCCCTGGACAGGCTGATGTTAAGTAAGAAAAACAGTTTGGTGTAGGTCAGGGCTGTCCAAACTACGGCCCCGGGGCCAAATGCGGCCCTCAGACCAATTTTTGTTGGTCCTCACGCCTCCTCCTAAACTGACCCAATTGATCAGGAAGTATTTTTTACAACAAACTGAAGAGATTCTACCTCTATAACCTGAATAACATCACATTTTATTGTGACACAGACCTAAAAATAATCTTCTGAGGCTTATTAAAGGTACGGTGTCTCTGTCAAAACTGTGTTAAATGGATCGTTTGACTCTGTATCGACGCTGGTTTACGGCCCTCTGCTTCAAATGTTTCAGTACGTGGCCCTTGGTGAAAAAAAGTTTGGACACTCCTGGTTTCGCTGCATTAAACACCTGTAAAAAATATGGTACGTACATCAAATACAACACTCACCCCTCGAATACGACATTTCAAAAAACAGGTGCATACTTGCTTTAATATTCCCCATTTTTTGTCATATGTGCAAACTTTTGAAAACTTGTGCATGTTATACTAATCTCATTTGTCAAACTATTCCACTGACTCAGCAACAACAGAGAAAAACGATTTTGTTACGTAGTATTAGGCCTTTTTGTTGATTTTTGAGTTGTTGAAGGTCCAATAATTAGCTTGCACGACATATTATAGACACAAACTACTTCAGTTTATTTTAATAGATTATTTTTCCAGACCAAGGTTTAGTTTGTTTTCTTTCTTTTTTTATCTTTATTTTATTCGGGAGGAACACGCATAGTACAAACACATTCCTTTCCTTCCAGTTGAGACATTGTATGAAACAGCATTATTATTTGAAGTACTACTTACTTATACTTAAAAGTACTTTTCATAACTACACCATGTTGTTCTAGTCTCATCCCATTTTTTCACGTATAATGTTTTCCACCTGTCAGCCACATAAAGTGCACTGTTTACTTAAGATATCATTTTTTACTGATTTCAGTATTTAAAAAATGCTTCTTCAGTTCACTTCAGAAGTTTGTTATACTGCAATTTGAAGTAAAAGTATGTCTGACTGGGAGGTATCTGTAAAAGTCAGTTGCCCGCAGGTTAAATCTATTTTGCGCTGCCTGAAAACTAAAAAAATGTTTCTCTTTGTGAGTGACAAGTGGTCAGACTCCTCGGTTTAGTTTGTTTTCATGTTTGACAGTTTGTTCACGTGATGTCGCTGTGACGGGACGACGGCGCCATCTGCAGTCCGACTTCTTCAGGAGCGTATCCCTGGATTAACGAGGCAAATGAAACATGGAAACGTGAGTAAGGGACTATAAACCAAGACGAGGGGGGGCGTTTTTACTCTCGCACACCTGAGTTCGCCGGAGACAAACCCAGAACCCCCAAAATTAAAATAAATAAATAAATAAAGAAAGACCAAATTGGAGCTGAGCGTTGAAAAATGGGAAACTTTATTGTGTAAGATAGTTTGAACTAAGAGAAATCAGTTCTTTCACTTTCAGTCAGCGATGACAAAAACAACAGAAATAAAAGAAATGAAAAGTTGTTACCGACACAACGCTAACTCCAATATCAAAGAACAACACAGATAGCTTAATTCAACATTGAATCAAATAGGTGAAAATATCAACAATGACTACAGAAGAGGTGTAATACAGAAGTTATACAAACTATTGTCTTTTTTTTAAAACAAAACATTCTATACTTTTTGAACTTTACATTAGATTACATTTACATGAACTGAAATACGAACAAAACGGACTTCAGTGAAAGCCATAGCCATAATATACCAGTGAATAACATCTGCCCTTAAAACTTAAAAGATAATATTTGCATGTTTTAGTTTTTATACAAAATAGACTTTATCAGCCAGTGTGAGGGTAGTGCAATTCTGTTTGGCTAGATTTACCACAATAATTTTATCCTCTATTTTTTAAAGTGACCAGTAATTCCTCACAGCAATACAAGATACCATCAAAAATAACAAAAGTACTAGAATCGGTTTAAGTGCTACTAGTTTGTCTATATTTTTGTGTAAATAGTTTGTCCTCTTCTGCTTTGGTCACTCTGATAATAAACCCTCACGTCCGCCCCTTTTCTCTTATCCCGCCGTAGCTTCTTAAAAACACAGTGTACACTTCCCCACTATTTTACAATGACTTCACAATATATTTTTTTGTCCATTTTAAAATCAAAACGTTTCCTACTGTAACAACCTTTACACACGAACCAACGGAAACAAGAACTTCAATATACAAAATTTTTATATCAAAGGAGCTGGAGTTGAAAAATCGCAGAAGTATCTTGTAAATTAAAAGCATTTATATATTGATTGAGGGTTCCTGATTTTGACAATATATATATTTATATATACTGTAAAAATAATATGGCTGTGTGTCTCCCTTTCTTCAAGGCCTAGTAGTTTTTAAAATGTGTAAAAAGCATATATTAAGAGGTTATGACCATGTAAAAATATCTTGTATTAATATAACAGACATCAATTGCACTGGATACATCCGCGCTGCAGTAAAAGCCAAAATCTATGTACATCTATATGGCCTTTGAGAAATAATGATATGATTACATTAATGTTTATGTTAAAGCTGGTATTTTTCAAGCACCACCACCATTGACTGCAATACTGTAAAGAAACGACAGTAAGGATAGCCACAATAATCCAGAATCAACGGTTAATTATAAAATAGTGGTTCACATCTACACGGGCGGCCATTTTGTTAGCATAAAGCGAGCTGTCACTGCGGCTTATGCGCTTATGCTAACTGCCGTTTGTTGTTTACCATTGCGAAAGGAAAAAACAAAAGTACCATCTAAATATTTTTGCGGTTTTGTTGCGACAGACTTGGCAGTTTCGTCGATATATATATTTTCTGTTAGGTGTGTGCTTTTAATTCACTGCACTATGAATGCTTTGGCCATCACAAAAGCTGGTGAAAAGGTATACGTTTTTTTTTTTTTTAACCACCTTCAAATCCAAAAATACAAGATTCGATCTGATATATTACACAAAAATACTTGAAGCTGGAACAACCTGAAGCATAACAATCACCATATTATTTTTAAATTAGTAATATTTGTATTTACTCTCTCTCTCTTTTGAAAAAATAAAATCTCTACTAAACCTGCTAAGACTTTTGGCACTAGTGAAACACATCCGGTCACAGCCTGAGAAAGGAGGATTTGGGACACCACTTCTCCGGAAAAAGGGTCACCTGCACTATCCGTGTGCGTGGGAATCATGGGAACGTATCTACAGAAACATTTATCGCCAAATATTGGGTCAATGAAGAGAATCGTATGCTCGTAAAAGGAGGAAGGGGATTAAACGGACTCTTTGTAAGTAAAACTCTTCTTTTTTTTTTTATGTAGGACACGGAAATATAGTCAGGTTACGATGTGAATATTACACTTGCAGATACAGGAAAAGTCTGTTTTACATAGCCAACAGTAAAGTATGTACATTCAAAGTCACTGATGCTGTTTAATGACGGATTAAAATGGTTTTGTACTTTTAAAATATGAGTGATTCGTTTAAATAACCTGGTTTTCAATTGACAATCATTCTGAAAAGCAATTACCGTATTTTCCGGAGTATAAGTCGCACTTTTTTTCGTAGTTTGGGGTGCGACTTATACTCAGATGCAACTTATAAGTGAAATATATGTTTTTTTTCTGCGTTGTTATGCATTTTCTGGCTAGTGCGACTTATCCCTTTAAGGACTGAGCACATTTTAGACCATTGCAGCTCGCCTAGACGGGGTTTTTCTTCTTTTTTTAGCCATAAAAATCATGCTAAAGGAAGTATCAGCATGTACTTTTGCCTTTCTTCACACAACTACCTCTATTTTACATCTTCATCCATATTTTTTCTTTGACGCACCGAATAACTGACTGGGAGAATCCTGATGGCACCTGCGCTCTGATTGGTCGTCTTCGAGGGACAACGTTAAGCACATTACCGTAATGACAGTAACATATTTAAATAGCCTCATGCCTCTGCTTTGAGACGCAGTTTGAATTTACACGATCGCACAATTGGTTGCGGAGTTACGGTAATGGAAAGTCCGGAAACCGCGACAATAACATCCGCCACAATAGAGTTAAACTCCGGAAAATACGGTAGGTTTGATTATATCCAGATAAGTCTAGTATGAGCTTGGCGTGTCGGTGTATGTACATGTAGCCTTAGTTAGTAATATGCTAGTATTAAATTTAAAATAATGACGAAAAAAATCCGAATTAGACAGGTGCAGTAGATCTACGCTATGTTATATGGAAAACTTCCTGACATTTCCCAATTTTCACTGTTGGCATAGTGTCTTGTCTTGTGTTTCAACCACATCTGGGAATTCTTATATAAGCGCTGTGCATTTGAGTAGCGCTAAGAGAAAAGCAACTGGAACCAAAACAGGAATCGCCTGGGTGGAAATTTCAAAACCGACTACTGTATGTACGACGTATGGGGGAAGTATAAGTCAAGGTTCTTTAACAAAAACAGCTTTTGGGTGGATGGCTATGTGGAGCTCGGAAAGCTTAAAAAAGGCACTGGTCTTCCCTTCTCAGATACATCCTGTGTAAACATTAGCTTTGTGGACTTTGAAAAACGCACACTTAAAATAGGAAAAAAAAAGAAAAATCCTTTTGACTTTTGAAAAACTAAATTGGTCTAGAAACCTGCTTCTATTACAATTCACAGTTTTGTCCATTGGTGTCCTGGGGGTGAACAGAGAGTGAAATTATACATATATTTTTGAATTACACACTCTTCATTTCACACAAAAAATGAATACTCTTCTCCAAACTGGGGACCGAACCAGAATTAGGCGACAATATTTCACTTGTGGACATATCGGGCCAAAAATTGAGGTGAGAGCAAGGTGTCGACGCAGCAGTAAATCTCCGAGTGGGACTTAAAAAATGAAAGAAAATCCATTTTTTGTCCTGCCTTAAAACATTCAAAACCAGCTCCCCGTAGTCTTATGTCACAGGACGCCAAGTCGCAACCTCGAAGGCAAATCCAAGGTGGTTATTGTGCTCCTAAAACTCACTAAACATGACGTGAAAATGGCGAAAAGTCCCAGATCGAAAGCATCCGGAATGGAGACCGGCAGGCAGGACAAGCAAAGACAAAAAGCTGATGCCACGGGTCGTAGGAGTAGTAGCCTACACAGTACAGTACAGATGGGGCTGGGGTTTGATTAAGGCATTGCTTCACAGCTTAAGGCAGTCATTTTGAGTGGAACAAGAGTGGCTTGACGCTCCCGTCCTTGAGTTTTGGTATCTGGTTGGAGATGATTTCTGCCAACATCTCGGGGAACTCCACACACAGCGTTTTATTCACAAACGTGTAGAAGCAAATCTGGAGGAGGCCTTCTACCATCTGTGGGCACAAAAGCACACACGGGGAGGTTAGAGGCATGCGGTTTGCGTGGGCTAAAATTAGACAAAAACACAAACAGTGCAGGGCAAAATGGACTTTTCAGGACAGAACATTTCCATTGATTTCAGTTAAACATATGTAATTATGCGTGTTTAGTTTGATTTGGGTCGTTGTAGCTGGCGGCGCCTTTGCCATCGCCAAACTGTGCATTATATTACATAACACAGACATCAGTGTTGTACATCAGTGGAGCTTAACGCTAAATCAGCCTTTCTTTCGCTGCTAAACTGTGTATGTGATGTTTTAATAGCCCCGCCCCTCCTCCGCCCTCGCTCTCTTTAGTTCTCTGTAGTGCCCAGTTTAGGAGCTTGATTTGAAATGTGGTCACGGGAAGAGTTTACGTGTTTAGTCCCATCTTAAATTGTAGATTTCTGAGAATAATTTTCAAATATCTCTGGGTCTTGTTCACGAGTGAGGGAAGGATGGAGCGAGAGATTGACAGGTGGATCGGTCCGTTGTGGTAAATAAGGAGCTGAGTCGAAAGGCGAAGCTCTCGATTTACCGGTCAATCTACGTTCCTCCCCTCACCTATGGTCATGAGCTCTGGGTAATGACGGAACGTACAAGCCCGGCCACCCTTAAGAGACAGGGTGAGGAGCTCGGAGTAGAGCCACTACTCCTACACGTCGAGAAGAGCCAGTTGAGGTGGCTCGGGTATTTGTTCCAGATGCCTCCCTAGCGAGTTATTCCGGGCATGTCCCACTGGGAGGAGGTAGACCCAGGACACGCTGGAGGGACTATGTCTTTCGGCTGGACTGGGAACGCCTTGGGGTCCCACGGGAGGAGCTGGAGGACCTGTCTGGGGTGAGGGAAGTCTGGGAGTCCCTGCTTAGACTGCTGCCCCCGCGACCCGGCCCCGGAGAAGCAGCAAGAAAATGGATGGATGTAATTTTCAAATGTGGCTATGATGTTGGTTACATTTTATTAAGGCGAATTTAGGTGCAGTTATTATAAAGGATAAAGAAAGACTTAATTCATAATGAGCTGGGGTATTAATTAAGTCGTCATTAAGCCTGAATCATTTCACTAAACTATTTGTGGTAAGTTTTCTTGGGTGTGTGAGTTTAAACCCGACCTCCTGCATGGAGTCCAGTAGCTTGGTGAGTTGGTAGAAGCGTTGCCAGTTCTGACTCGAGTTCTCCTCCCTTTTCACTATGGCCTTTCCCAGCTCTTTGATGTACGTCATGCGGATCTCGTCGAACACCGCCTGGCATTTCAGACCATCTTTTGGGACTAAAAAGAAACACAAGCACAGGGTGAGTTATGCATTCATTGATTTCACGACATGTGGCCTGCAGAACGAAACGGTGACGTGAACAACATGTGGATGTGAGTTATAAAAGTTTAAAAAGGTGTATTTTATTATCACATGGTTTAGGGGCATTAAAAATAAACATGGAAAAAAGTTAGAAGTTATAGATTTAAAGGCCCACTATGCAGCTTTTCTTCAGAGTCCACCACTTTCTTGTTTGAGATGTGACATGTCTGCAATTTTCCACACTATTCACTTTACTCCGGAAGTTTCCATAGGCCCTGACTTTGCACGGAGCTGCCGATCTTGATAGTAAATAAGTTCTATAGGGACTAAAGAGCCGTTTTAAAACCTCCAGAGAATCGGGGCGGCGTCGACTCGTTGGTCACGTGAACATGGAACATTTTACACAAATCAACCGACTTTATATCAGATTTTAGCGGCAAAACTTTTCCGAAATTCTCTATTGAAATGAATGGGATTCCCGCGTAACTGGAAGAGCGACCACAAAGAACGTGCGGTTTAGAGGCACTTCGAGACAAAAGTAGGCGGGGCGGAATTAGGTCAATAGAGTGATGAGTAAAGTGATGATGTAACTGTCCAACCGTCAACTTCACAGATGATTTTTAGCTTTGTTTTTGTTAAAATTATTATTATTTTAAATTTTTCCACAGTGCTGCCTGCCTTAGACCTGGAAGTGACATCACACTTAACAGGAAACCTCCAGGAAAACTCCATGGAGACAAGCAGGAAACACTACCAGGGCAAGTTACAGGTCAGATCTGTGGAGAGGGAAGCATGCTCAAAGTTAGAATCAAGGTTTTCCAGAGTTAAAAAAAAAAAAGTATATGTTTAATGCCATACTGTGAAACATTCCAGACAAAGCAATACGATCAATGTGGAGATGGGCAGCTGGCAGACCTCCACAAGAAAAGTGACATAGTGCACCTTTAAAGTTGATACACCAAAAAGTTCTTACAAGTTCTTAATGCTTGACCTTATTCTTCCATTATAACTGAAAAGACTTTTCTCGTTCCAAATTAATTATTACTGACCAGTCGTATGACGTTTCAACAAATATGCAAATACTGTGTGCCCGTTGAATCCATCATATATTTTGAATTTCTAGCAAACTCTTGTGAATAGATCCGTGCCAGGCCTGACCCAGCGCAGTGGAAAATATGCAAAATCTGGCATGAATCTGACTATAGCGTCTTTGTATAGCTCCTTTTCCCCGTCTGTGTCCTGGAACAAGGAATATTTATTATTTATACCAGACACTATATATATATATATATATATATATATATATATATATATATATACATATATATATATATATATATATATATATATATATATATATATCTTTATCTATATATATCTACCTATTTCTATCTATATATCTATCACTCTATCGCTATCTATCTCTTTCAATCCATCTATCTATATCTATATTTATCTTTCTATCTATAAATCTATCGCTCTATCTATCTCTCAATCTGTCCATCTATGTGTCTATCTATCTATCATTTATATCTATCACTCTATCGCTCTATCTATCTCTTTCAATCCATCTATCTATATTTATCTATCTATAAATCTATTGCTCTATCATCCATCTATCTATCTATTCATCTATCTATCTATCTATCTATCTATCTATCATCTATCCATCTATCTCTTTCAATCCATCTATCTATATCTATATCTTTCTATCTATAAATCTATCGCTCTATCAATCTCTCCATCCGTCCATCTATATGTCTATCTATTTATCATCTATATATATCACTCTATCGCTCTATCTATCTCTTTCTATTTCTCTATATTTATCTATCTATAAATCTATAGCTCTATCCATCCATCCAGCTATCTATCCATCTATCCATCTGTCCATCTATCTCTCTATCTAGCCATCTATCCATCTATCTATCTCTCTCTCTCTCTCGCTCTCTCTGTCTCTCTCTCTCTATCTATCTATCTATCCCTCTCTCTATCTCTCTCTCTCTCTATCTATCTATCTATCCATCTATCTATCTCTTTCAATCTATCTATCTATATTTATCTATCCATAAATCTATCGCTCTATCTCTCCGTCCGCCCGTCTGTCTATCTATCCATCCCTCTATCTCTACACACAGTCTGTTGTAGCAGCTTTTACTTTTACTCGTACTTGAGTAACATTTGTATTAAAGTAAAAGTACTCTGTTACTCCTCTCACAGTGAGTAAATCCACAGATAACAAAACCTTTACATGGACCATCACTTCTAACGCCACTGGCCTCATTTTTGTGCCTAAAACTTAGAAAATAACCGAATGTATGGTCTTTAAATCACATTAACATCCAGACAGTTACTCTTTAACCGACGTTTACTCGAGTAGTACTTTTTCCTGTACATTTTACTCTTACTCCACCTCTGATAACAGTCACAGTTGGAGTAGTTTGGAGTAGTTTGAAGTAGTCTGGAGTACTTTGGAGTAGTCTGGCGCGGTGCCCGGGCCGAGTGGAGTCAGTGACCTATAGAACCCACCGGGGGGGGGGCTGGCATGGGACAAAAATACCGCCCCATTTACATAATCAGATAAACGGCGCTATGCTATCTCGCCTCTCATCGTGGGCGGCGTCTGCGATACCGGGCTCGCAGGAAGACATCGGAGTCGGAGAGTAAATAACCCCGCTGCCAGTCAATGCGGTCGGATTATGTAACGGAAAATAAAAGGATCGACGCAGAGTCATGAAAGAGGAATGCAGGCGGAAGCGGCGTTAGCGCACAAACCGCTCCAACTGATGATTAATTTTATTTTGTTGGTGCTTTTCAGACTCGGGATGTGATGATGTCACGCTCCCAGGGCCTGTGTTTTCCCATTGATGATTAAATTGTACTTTCCCCGTGACGCAAACACGGAACCGGATTATTTCTATTATTGAAATGTGTTAATTTAACTGCCCCCGTCTGTATTAAATATTATTATTATTATCGAATGGGGCGACGTCATCCGAAACGCAGCGATCGTCTGTTATTATAAAGCCGTAAAAGGAAAATTAAACAGTAGGGAAGTTTTCAGTATCTGTCATAAATACTTAACTCACCTCAAACTTGAACTACAGAAGCCTCTTACGTCAAAACAATAAAATAAAAATACTAATATCCGAAAGGCTTATCACAAATGTACGCAACTGATTTTATCCATAAAGAAAGAGTAGTTACCCGGTTAAGTGACAGGTCAGATCTGTGGAATATAAAACGCGCCATAATCTAAGTCACGTGTGTCAAACTCAAGGCCCGTGGGCTAAATATGGCCCTCCACGTCGTTTTATATGGCCCTCGACAGGGTAAATTCAAAGGTATGATGGTCTTAAAGTGTCATTTTATCAGGAGACACAGTTACACAGACATATTTTAAACATCTTTGCAAATGCGTGTGTAATATTTGTAACTTGAATGATTAATGTATACAGAAACGGTTAATTAACAGTTTTAAAAAGTAGATACATGTATTTTACGTCTGGCACTTTGACGGCAGCCGATTTGCTGATGTGGCCCTCGGTGAAAATGTGTTTGACGTCTCTGGTCTAAGTCGTTTACGCAAAGGATGGCGTGGTTCATCTCTTTCGCGGATTTTTTTAGCGCAGTTTTCCATGTTTTTTTACACTGTATGAACGTGCGTTGTGTTCTGCGTCCTGATTGGCTAAGGGACTGTAGACCATTGTCAATCAAATGTATGTAACCTTTGATTTATTTGACGTATATTATTTTTTATGTATTAAATCTATAGCGTCGGATGCTATCTCCGCTGACAGACTCGCGGTTGCGGACTTTCCATCGGCGTAACTCCGCAACCGTTTGTGCTTCGTGTAAATTCAAACGGCGTCTCAAAGCGGAGGCATGAGGCTCTTTAAATATGTTACTGTCATTAATGTGCTTATGTCGTCCCTCGAAGACGACCAATCAGAGCGCAGGTGCCGTGGGGAATCTCCCAGGAAAACAAGGATGGATATGTAAAATAGAGGAAGTTGTGTGAAAAATGCAGTAAATTCTGATACTTCCTTTAACGTGATTTTTATGGCTAAAAAATAATAAAAGTCTGGGCGAGTCTATAATGTGCTCAGTCATTAAAGGGTTAACATTTATTTGGGTTGTTAGTATTTTGTTTATCACTTTGTACTTTAGTGTATTTTATTAACAATGAATATTATTTACTGTATTTCTTTCTTCATGATAATATCGGTTCCTACTTATTGTTGCAGTACAGCACATTTGAGGAGCGCACAGATAAAAATGTAACGAGTGAACGTGCACAAGGCGAGTACGAGATGAGTTAAATCTTAAACTCTTTTCACCGAGGGCCATATCTTGAAAAATATTCGACATGGAGAGCCACAGATCAGTGCTGAATACAGTGGATAATTCAGATGGTGCAGTTAACGTACTGTAAATAAGGCTTGAAATATTAAAATTAGATCCATACGACAATGCAGTGTGATGTTATTTAGGTTATATTGGTAGGATTACTCAAATTTGCCGTAAAAAGTAATGATTATGATCAATTGGACCAGTAAAAATTGGTCTGAGGGCCGGATTTAGCCCCCGGGCCGTAGTTTGGACACCCCAGAGTGAAATTGTTGAATAAAAACAAGAAGAGAACGATATATTATGGTTAAATTTACATAAACGTTGGATCGCAGTGTGACTCTAAAGTGCTGTACGTTTGCAATTTGTTTTCTCCCCGACAAAACCCACAAAGTCGATGAAACTTTTTACGCGTAGGTTTTAACTTTGAGAGTAGAAATGTGAGGAAATATCTGAAAAAAAGTGTATAAAGTGTGTGGTGAGGGGTTTTACAGCTGCAAAACTTATAGAATAACTGTGAAAAAATAAAGCCGACGACTTGCGATAAACGAGAGACCGCTGAAAACGAAAATACACTCAGTCCTCGCACGACCTTGCTGTATTTTCCAGTGGTGCATCTGAGGAGGGAAACTGCCCGGCGATGACAAGATTTACTAGACACTGGGCATCTGAAGCTCTGTTGGACCGAGACAAAAATATATAGCCTTAATATAACTCAACAGAACCGTCTGCGAGACCTGGAACTTTATTTACGTTGTGTATTTTGGGGGTGAAAACATTATTAGCGTTTGAAGTACTATCTAAGTCAGCAGGTCAAATGAGGTGATGCAGGTAGTGTTTATATAGAACACAATGGATTCTTTGGTTTTGACTCATCAGTCCAAAAATGATCACGGGATTTATGTTACGACAGAACAGGTGTGTCTGTACTATTTCAAATGTGTCTGTCTGATCTCAGTTTTTTTTCTGTTGGCCACTCCTGACTTGTAATGCCAGTAAAACAAAGTCAAATATTTGGGTTGCTCCAGAAACACTGTAAACATAAATTGCATTAATTGTAGTTAACATCATCGTGTTTAAGATTTTACCAGAAAAACTGCCGATTTTTTCTAGTTTTTAAATTTTGGTGGTGTGTAATTGTACTTCCTGATTGGACATGAGATATTATGTACCTAATATACGATATATACTACACTACACTACATTATACTACAATAAAAAAATAATAATCGAAAATAAAAATAAAAAAAAATAAAAAAAAAATAAATAAAAATAAAACAAAATAAATAAATAATAAAATACAAAAATAATAATATAAAAATGTACTTTATATATTACACTACAATACAATAAAAAATAAATAAAATAAAAATAAAACAAAATAAATAAATAAATAAAAGTAAAATAGAATAGAATAAAATAAATAAAAATACAAATACAAATAAATAAAAATAAATAAAAATACAAATACAAATAAATAAAAATAAATAAAAATAAAATAGAATAGAATAAAATCAAATAAAAATAAATAAAAATAAAATAAAAAATAAATAAATGAAAATAAAATAAAATACAGGGTGTCCATACAGTCGCTTTACAATTTTAAACTAATTTCAAAGGCAGTTGATAAGATGTATTACATTTGTTCTTTTGTACTCAATGGTTCTGTGCAATCGAATCATTGGTCCATTTTTCTTCCATGAGAGATCAGTTACTGCAGATGTCTACCTTGACCTTTTCACTGAATATGTGACACCAAAACTGCAGGACCTTCAAGTAACCGTCATGTTCCAGCACATTGGGGTCTGCACTTTTGTGAGTTCCTCAATCAAACATTTCCAGACCGTAGGATTGGATGGGACGGACCTTTTCTGTTTGCACCACGTTTTACAGATCTCACACCTCTGGATTTGTTTCTATGAGGCTATGTTAAAGGTAAATCGTGTATCGAATAAAGATACGGGACATTACTGAACTAAAGCAAAAGATAAAGATGTGATTGCAACCACTGATGAGGCTCTGCTGCAGCGAACATGGCAAGAAATCCAGTCTCGTCCTCCACAAATCCTTGAGTTTTTACTGAGCTGAGGTCTTCTCTTCCTATGGGGCCAGTCCATAATACGGCGCTATAGGGCTGTTAGCTTTTGATCGTTTAGCCGATTAATCAATTAAGTTTAAAGGGCCTATCCTCTGCAACTGTCTGATCTGTGTTATAAGGCTATTTCCTCATCAAAAACAGACCTGGACTTGTGTTTTTGCTTCATTCTTACATGTTTAACACACAAACAGGAAGTGCTCCATTGTGTTTTTAAACTCTATACACCTTCACTAGAATCATTTGGATAATTTCAGAGCTGGAATTGCCCATCTCGACTGAACAAAAGGTAAAAAGTAGCTGTAAATCTGAAAACTACACGTGCTTCTGTGACTAATGGAGCTCATACAGAGGTGTGTTAAATGAGGTAAAACACTTTGGAAACCAGAACATTTCCAGAAATTACCACTTAACTGATTTGAACAATGCTAAATATAAGTACTATCCCACCAAACCATAACAATTAGACTTATAAAAATATGTAAAACTTGTCATGTGCACTTTAACTAAAGATTTACATGACTTTATTACTTTGACATATGCTTAAATACCATGCCAGGAATATTTTTAGCTAATTAGACGTGGCCCTAAAGCTGTGTTAGATTAAACAGAGGCGACACCCAAGAACATTTTGTCCCTTTACAATGATAAGATCTGTTTTTGTTGGTTCGTCTAATATTCTAGCTACTGATTCCAATATGTATATGTGTACTTTTGTCAATTACTTTTTTTCTTTTACGGTTAAACATTCAGGTTTATATGAGCAAAAACCTTTTTACTCTTGAAACCTCAATATCTCAGAATGACTCAGAATGCAAACAGAACCTTTTAATTCTGTGTTTGTGTCTTTTTTGTTTCTGATTTCTTATGATGGAGGAAATTTGCAATTACTGTATGGAAGGGATTCAAGCCTGGACAGGATTATTTTCATTATTTTACTTTTTATATTATTTACTATTATTATTATTATTATTATTATTATTATTATTATTATTATTATTATTATTATTATTATTATTATTATTATTATTATTATTATTATTATTTATTATTATTATTATTATTACTACTACTACATTATTTCTATATATTTTTTGTCTTTATTTTGTATTTATTATTATTATTTTTATTATGATCAATATTCCTATCTAATTTTTCTATTCTGTGTATCTGCCCATCGGGGGAAGGATTGGATTATAATCTGTATCGCTGCATCTGAGAACAATACTTGAATAAAAATTTGATACAAAAAAAAATAAAATAAATAATAACCTTTTAATTCTAAGTGGCCGATTTATTAATAGAAAGCTTGTAAACATATTGTATAGATTACTTAACGTACTGTATATGCCAACACATACTCAACTCATAGTACTGCGTTTATACATGAATACAGTACATCGTTAATTTAATTGCCTTGACCTTAATTTTCCTGTAATTTCCTGCACTTAATTATGTCATAATGATTCACGTGGGTTTACATGTTGTTTTGGTTTGAAGTTTCGACTCACTCGTTTATAAAACCTAAAGAAATCGTGCGTTTCTAGAAGAACCTGAAAAAGTTACAAGATATTCAGGGACAGGAGTATTAGAGTACATTTCTGCAGGGGAATGTACAGTAATAACCATTTTAGGGCTTGTAGCTGATTCCAAAGAATGAGTCTGGGACATGTTTGAGGTTTTAGCCCCGCCCACTTAATCCTTTGTGCCGCGGTGATGTCGCAGCGTGACACAGAAACGGACGTCTGGGATATAAACAAATAAACAAACATATACTTCTCTAATCTCTGTTTACTACCTGCTTTTTTGTCACTTTTGAAAATGCAAATGTAGCGTCACTTTCAGTCCTGGTTTAGTCCTGCTTAAATCCTGGTTTAGTTCTCGTTCAGTCCAGACTTAGTCCTTGTTTAGTCCTGGTTCTCATGATTCTTAATAACAATGAACCTGATTGGATGAAAAAAGGTGACTCTGCCAGAAGCGTTTCATTTTGGGTTTAGCCCTGGCTCAATCCTAGTTTAATCCTAGTTCGGGTTTGGTTTAGCCCTGGTTAAGTCCTGGTTCAGACCTGGTTTAGTCCTGGTTTAGTCCCAATTCCATCCTGGTTTTGCGATGGTGGATTCATTTTGGGTTTAGTCCTGCCTCAGACTTAGTGTAGCCCTGGTTCAATCCTGGTTCAGACCTGGTTTAGTTCTGGTCTCAGTTTGGACCCAGTTTAGCCCTGGTTAAGTCCTGGTTCAGACCTGGTTTAGTCCTGGTTTAGTCCTGGTTTAGTCATGGTTTAGTCCCAATTCCATCTTGGTTTTGTGATGGTGGTTTAATTTTGGGTTTAGCCCTGGTTCAATCCTGGTTTAGTCTCAGTTTAGACCCGGTTTAGTCGTGGTTAAGTCCTGGTTCAGACCTCGTTTAGTCCTGGTTCAGTTCTCATTCAGTCCAGACTTAGTCCTTGTTTAGTCCTGGTTCTCATGATTCTTAGTAACAATGAACCTGATTGGATAAAAAAGGTGACTCTGCCAAACACGTCTGTATTAGTTATTACTGACGATGGCACGTTCAGCTCTTTTTACTGATGCGACTCTCGGCTCTTTTGTGGGATCCGAATCTCCTGGATCGGTTCTCTTCAAAGAGCCATTCAAACAACTGGCTCTTTTACTATTTATTTATACGACAGAAGCCAATGTGAGAACTCATTTTAGCTACAAATAAATCAATGTTTAAGTTTAAAATGGTTCAAACTGAGAGATTACCCATTGGAATTATGCAAAATGTAAATAAAACGTTGCAGTACAATAAAAATAATCTAAAAACAAACTTATTACAATGACAAATAGTTGTTTTTTTTTGCACATAAAGCTCACATTTGTGTCGCTAGCTCTACTTTTGTGCTGATTGTTGCTGATTTAGAGTTAATCAGAATAAAATGCATAACAAATTTGATAAAAAAAACATCCGACGACCTCACATTACTGTTACTACTGTGCAAAACGCTGTGTAAAATGAATAGATTCTTCCCTTTATTTTGCAGTTTTTACCACACGATGCAAAGGGTGTTTATGTTTGCATGTTCTCCTCGTGCTCTTGTTGGTGTGGGTCTCACCTGTACTGAGCAGCAGCAGGACCTTCATGCACAGGTACTCTTCGTAGGACACCTGGAGCCGCACAAACTCGTTACAGATCTTCAGCATCTGCTCACACTGCTCGTTCATAAAGGGCAGCTTCATGCGCTCTCTGAAAGCACAAAACAAACGCGTCTCAAACTGAATCATAGGAGTCTTTGTCCCTCCAGAACTCTGTGAACTCCAGTTTGTTTGTCTCTGTTCATTAGATGTGGTTTATGTTTTACTTAGACATCACAGAGAGATAGTTTAGTCCTGGTTTAAGTCAAGTTTGGACCTGATTTAAACCTGGAGTAGTCTTGGTTTGGATGTGTTCTGGTTTAGACTAGGCTCTAATTCAGTCCTAGTTCAGACATAGTTGGTTCAGACCTGGTTTAATCCTGGTTCAGGCCTGGTTTATTCCTAGTTTAGTCCTGGTTCAGTCCTAGTGTCGCCCTAATCCTAGTTTAATCATAGTTTGATTTTAGTTTAGCCCCTAGTTAAATCCTGATTAAATCTTAGTTCAGTCCAGGTTCAGTTCTGGTTCAGTTTTGGTTTAGTCTTGGTTTAGTTCTGGTTCCATCCTCATTTTATGATGGTGGTTTAATTTTGAGTTTTGTCCTGGTTCAGTCTTAGTGTAGCCCTGGCTCAATCCTAGTTTAATCCTAGTTCCGTTTAAGTTTAGCCCTGGTTAAATCCTGGTTAAATCCTGGTTCAGTCCTGGTTTAGTTTTGGTTTAGTCCTGGCTCCTGGTTTTGCGATGTGCTTTAATTTTGGGATTAATCCTGGTTCAGCCTTTGTGTAGCCCTGGTTCAATCCTGGTTTAATCCTGGTTCAGTTTTAGTTTAGACCTGGTTAAGACTTGATTAAGTCCTGGTTTAGTCCTGGTTCAGTCCAGATTTAGTCCTGGTTCCAGGTTTTGCAATGGTGGTTTAATTTTGAGTTTAGTCCTGGTTCAGTCTTAGTGTAGCACTGGTTCAATCCTAGTTTAATCCTAGTTTGAGTTTAGTTTAGCCCTGGTTAAATCCTGGTTAAATCCTGATTATTCCTGGTTCAGACCTGGTTTAGTTCTGATTCAGTTCTGTTTCAGTCCAGACTCAGTTCTTGTTTAGTCCTGGTTCCTGGTTTTGCAATGATGGTTTCATTTTGAGTTTAGTCCTGGTTCAGTCTTAGTGTAGCTCTGGTTTAAACCTGGTTTAGTCCTAGCTCAGTCTTAGTTCAGCCCTGGTTTACTCCTGGTTTAGTCTTAGTTAAGCCCTGGTTCAGCCCTGGTTCAGTCCTGGTTCAGTCCTGGTTCAGTCCTGGTTCAGTCCTGGTTCAGCCCTGGTTCAGTCCTGGTTCAGCCCTGGTTCAGCCCTGGTTCAGCCCTGGTTCAGTCCTGGTTCAGTCCTGGTTCAGTCCTGGTTCAGTTCTGTTTCAGCCCTGGTTCAGTCCTGGTCCAGCCCTGGTTCAGCCCTGGTTCAGTCCTGGTCCAGTCCTGGTCCAGTCCTGGTCCAGCCCTTGCTTCCATCTTGTCACATACAGGTAACATTTAGCTCTATCCTTCATAACCGCCTTGCACACTATCCCATTTTTCTCTTTATCTCTCCATCTACACCCCCCAGGCCTGATTTAGTCCTTGTTGTGATTTTCGAGCCTTATTCCTTTTTGCGGTTCTTGGTGTGAAACATTCTAAAATAACTGGTTTTGGAAACAAGAGGAGCTCTCTGTAAACCTCTAAAACCGCTTTGGTCTTTCCTGTTATTCAGCTCAGGGTAAACAGCCTCAGCAGGGATGTGGTACAGCGCCGCAGGTCTGAACCGAGCTACCAGATCAGCTACGATGGATTTACACACACACACACACACACACACAAAAGGACACAAAGCCTTATTCCTTTAAAAATCGATAGTGTGCGTTCTGTGGATAGCCTCGGGTTTCTGTTTTGGACCAGGCTGCATCAGTGACGTGGACGTGTATTTTTATCTCTACCGACGCATGAAGTTCAACAGGAAACACTGATTTTTTATGTCAACAAGTAAGACGTAAAAGAGGAATTAGGCTGTTTTGTCGTTAAAAAAAAAGCGTTGCGGCTAATACAACTTCATAAATGTAACTTTTTATAGAGATTTTATGAAAGTAGAAGAAGGAATATAGTGTTTGAGGTCGTGTTAGTTCACCAGCTCACGTTTCTGTTTAGTCGTTTAGTTGTTTACAATGTGCGGAAATCTACTTTTTACGCGTTTATAGGAAATTTAATCGCAATACGGTGAGTGGTCCCTCGTTTATCGCGGGGGTTATGTTCTAAAAAATAACCCGCAATAGGCAAAATCTGAGAAGTTACAGTTATTCTACGTCAGGGGCGTCAAACACATTTTCACCAAGGGCCCATCAGCAAAACGGTCACTCTCAAAGGGCCACGTGTAACGTAAATAAACTACTTTTTTAACTGTTTCTGTGTTTATTTCTTATTCGAGTTGAGTTTGACACGTGTTCTATATGTTTTTTGCTGTAAAACCCCCTCACTACACATGTTATACACTTTTCTCACATTTCTCTCTTGTTTAAACTCAAAGTTCAAACCTTCGTAGGCGCCTTTTTATTATTATTATTATTGTTATTATTATTATTATTATTATTATTATTATTATTATTATTATTATTATTGTTATTATTGTTATTGTTATTATTATTATTATTGTTATTATTATTATTATTATTATTATTGTTATTATTATTATTATTATTAACAACAACAACAATAATAATAATAATAATGTGTATTTTATTATTAGATTTGTTTACAATAGCTTTATATGAATATTTCAATTTTATTTAATATTTTTGTGGAATTTTTTGTGTTAGATTTTGTGTTAGATTAGTATAGTGAGGGACAACTGTACTTCAAAAGTTGTTTAAATATGGAACCTATTCATAATACTCAAATTGTAATTCATATCCAGAATATTCTTAAACTGTCAGCAACAATAATTATCCTGATATACCATATTTTCCAGACTTTAAGTTAAAAAATGCATAATAATGAAGAAAAAAATCATGCAAAATTGTGCTTAAAAAAATCCGCGAAAGGTGAACCGCGATATAGCGAGGGACAACTACTCGAAAAAGAGAAATTGCAATACGTTTGTTTAGTTTTTTTTTTTTTCTATTAGCAGTAGAAATAGTAGTAGTAGTAGTATCGGTAGTAGTAGTAGTAGTAGAAATCCATTTGCATTGTCTTATGTTCAATAAAAAGTGTGTTTTTTTCCACTGCGGCATTGAAATGGAGTACCACACTTCGTCTTTAGCACAACAACAACATACACGACATACCAACAGCATTTATGTTTGACGTCTTTATTTCCAAACCCGCCCCCCGTAACTCCCCCCCGAACCTTCATAAATGTACGGAGCACGGGAGAGTACTCAGAAGCTCCGTGGACAAAAGCCCTGACTGCATGTGAAAGTCGAGGCTAGTTTATCTTCTTCATATTCTATAGTCCTCCGTGAATCCTCGAGTTATTACCAAGCTGCTGGTGAAGGGCTTCTCTTCCTATGGGGCCAGTCCACAACACGGCGCTAAAGGGCTGCTAGCTTTTGATCGTTTAGCCGATTAATCGATCAAATTTAAAGGGCTCAAACTCTATGACTGTCTGATCTCTGTTATAATGCCATTTCCTTCTCCAAAACAGACCCGGAGATGTGTTTTTTTGTTTCATTCACTCATGTTTAACACACAAATCCTGCATATTTAGGCTTATCGCGAATGGAAAACACTCTGTTCCACCTTGTGATGTCATCGAGGGGTGATACAGGAAGTGCTCCACTGTGTTTTTAAACTCCACGCACCTTCGCTAGAATCATTTGGATCATTTCAGCCCCGGAATTGCCGATCTCTTCTGAATAAACCGTTAAAAAAAAGTAGCAGTTAAAGTGAAAACTAACACTACGTGACATCACAAGGTGGAACAGAGCGTTTACTCAAACACGTGTGACTGAAACAAAACACAACGGCAGGTATATTTTTAATGTTAATGTATATATTTGTTTTAATTTGCAGGTGTAGTCTTGCGAATGCAGTTTGGGTCAGATACAGAAATACTTTTTAGTCAACAAATCGATACACAGACTTCAATGAACCGAGAATTTCTTTAGTCAACTGCAACCCTAGCGTAAGGACAGATACTACAAAACACAGTCGTTTTGAAGTACTACCGGTAATCCTTTTAATAACAAGGACCGCTAATTAGGATGCAGGAGGAGAAGGACAGATTCGGGCATCTCCCATGTGGTTTAAGTGTTATTTATGAGCTACAGGAAAAACTAATTACAATCTTAAGGTTTCGAATATTACATATGGAGGAATACTTAAGAGAGTGAGTCCGCATTAGCTTAATTAAAATTTATATTTCTTCTGAGATAGGACTACGAGAGCGAGTCGAGTACGGCTCATCACTGATTACAGATCTGTACACGGACGGGAAAAAAGCAGGAGAAGAGCAGTTAAAGCACCTCTGTATGAATATGGAAAATGAGGAATATACTGTACATTGTGTGGTGAAATTTGTTGTTTTTTTAGTTAGTTGTAGGCCCATCATCGACAAATTTTGAAGTGCGATATATTGCTGAAGTAAATACAGACGATAAATGATAATATTGAAAGCAAACCAACTTGTCTCGGTACAGAATTACAGGGCAGATTTAAACAAATGTGTGGATAAAGTACTCAACGCTGACCTCGGTTATACTTTTGAATTGTTCTATTTGGGTAAACTCCATGCTAATTGTAAAAAATAATTTGAATATTAGAATGTTTAGGATCATGTTGCTAGTGGGGGAAAGAGGTATTACTCGGACATGGACCTTAATCATGACCTAAATCTTACCCCGGCCATAGAAACTGATGTTCCTCCATGATATACAGTCCCTATGTTTACATGAATTACAACTGAGGTGCTTTGACGTTTAACTTGCTCGTTTTAGATCAGCAGCGACGCCAAACTACAGTCCCTCCACCGCGGACTAGCACACGTTTCACTGTTTTGGACGGCTATGCTAAAGTAAAGCAAAATGTACTGGAGCTTCTGTGTGTTTATTTGTGAGTAACGCAGCTCGTAGCAGGTCTGAAAATCAAATAATCAATGTAAACGCCAAACGTGTGGTAATATGTACCGTAAATTTCGGACTACAGAGCGCACCTGATTAAAAGCCGCACCAGCTAAATTTGAAGAGAAAATCAATTTTGTACATATATAAGCCGCACCTGAATAAAAGCCGCAGGTTTTCATATTGTAACATGAGATATTTACACAGAAAGACGGTGCACTGACACGCTTTTTTTTAAACTGTGCCTGAAAATTAGAACCAACACGACAACAACACGGGATGAACACATCTGCAGGTTTAGAAAATAAAACTGCACCAAAACGGAAAATCTGCTTTTATTTCCTCTGAAAACTTTTGTCGTCTTTTACATTGACCAAGTTGGATTCATTGATGTCGAGCTTACGTGCAGTGGCTCTATTTCAGGAGTCTGCAACCCGCGGCTCCGGAGCCGTATGCGCCTCTTTCAGCCTTATACTGCGGCTCTGCGTGGCTGAAGTGTATTTTATTTGTGTTAGTTCTTTTTTGTTGTAGTTTAAATTGGAAGATTATTATGATCTTAAAATAAAATTATATTTTCTTATTTTTCGTTGCTCAAAATAAGCGTCACACTCGCGGAACAATGTTCAAAACAAACACCGCTCACGTCTCACGTCTCACAGACACAGACACAGACACAGCTCACAGTCCTGCGTAAAGAGCCCTGATTTTCAGACGCTGTGCGCACAGGGGTCAGGAGCAACTTTGGCCCGTCCCTAATGACACACTAATAAGCTCGTCCATAGATGTATCATGAAAATCCTGCTGGAAATCGCCACAGAAATCTATTTGATGTAGTAGCAAGTTTATTATCTGCTCTTGTCTCCGCGGTGACGTATCACGTATAACACATCAGACACGACGCACAAAAGTAGAGCCACAAGCGAGTGAAAATGAGCCAAAACAAAAGTCTTTGGAGAGCTTTTAACAAAGGGGAAAAGGACAACTGAGGAGCCAGAAGAGGAGACTACACCTCCAAGAAAAAGAAAGATAAATTTAACAGACAATGCCTACTTAAAACCTGGGTTTGTCGCTGCAGGTGACTCACGCGCACAGTCCGCTCTACGTAACATACGGGAAAAGCAAATAAGGCAATGAAACCTTCAAAACTGCTTTGGCACATGGAGAATAAGCACCTGGGATTAAACGATACGCCTTTAGAGTTTTTGAAAGAAACTGCGGAGCAGAGTAGACATAATCACATAATCAGCGCAGGGCTCCCTCTGATGCAGCGGTTTGGTGAGTTGTATTTTTTTAATGCACTTAAGTTGTTTTTGCCATATTTATCTGCCACGTGTAGAAGGCTTGTCCGTGAAAATAAAACCCAGGGGCCGTTATCCAGTAAAAAATCCATAAATAAGCCGCACTGCTGTACAAGCCGCAGGGTTCAAAGCGTGGAAAAAAAGTAGCGGCTTATAATCCGAAATTTACGGTAGCTGTTTTATTAGCATTTAGCAATTAGCCTGTGCGTCGACTGGAAGAGGAGTGATATGACAGGTTTCGGGGGAAAGACGATTTGAATTTGATCATTTAGCGCACTCTAGGAATGTAAACACAGTGAGCGTTACACACACGTTACACACACGTTACACACACACGTTACACGCACACGTTATATGGACGTTACACGCACTTTACACACACACGTTGCACACATGTTACACACTTTACATCCATGTCACACGCACTTTACACACACGTTACACACACACATTACACACACACGCACACGTTACAAACACACATTACACACACGTTATATGGACGTTACACGCACTTTACACACGCGTTGCACACATGTTACACGCTTTACATCCATGTCACACGCACTTTACACACACACGTTACACACACGTTATATGGACGTTACACGCACTTTACACACACGTTGCACACATGTTACACACTTTACATCCATGTCACACGCACTTTACACACACCTCACACACACACAATACACACATGTTACACACACGTTACACACACATCTCACACACACACACATGTTACACACACGTTACACGCACTTTACACACACGTTACACATGTTACACACACATTACACGCACGTTATATGGACGTTACACACACTTTACACACACGTTGCACACATGTTACACACTTTACATCCATGTCACACGCACTTTACACACACACACCTCACACACACACAATACACACATGTTACACACACGTTACACACAGGTACAGTACTGACTTGTTGATGACGAGGTCCGGGGCGAAGCACAACATGCTGCCGTTACACTGCTCGTACGACCTCCAGCCCAAACTGAAGGACATGAGGAAGAGCCAGGAGCACTGCAGCAGCGTCATCTGGTCGTCCAGGTGCAGGTTACGGAAGCCTGGGAGGGACACGACAATGCAAACTGTTACGAAGAAATCATCTCCAAAGAATATACACATGTAAAACAGTATATAGTAAAGAGAATCGTTTTGAAAAGTGCATTGTGTTTGGAGAAGTTTGTGCTTTGCCTGAAATATTCCACAGTGCACAGGTTCAGTTGCAGTTCCATATTCCAGCTAAACCAAAAGTGTCTCCATGGAAACGAGGCAGACACACCAAACAAATATTACATAGTACATGTTTAAATATAGTACACCAAAATAAAGGTGGAAAAGCAAGAATGTGGATTTTTTTTGTTATTGAATCCCAAGTAAATGTATCAGCAGCACGAGTAACGCCAGTTTTAATTAGTACTTAAGTATTGTACTACACCAAAAACACAAAATTAAATAAAAATGTGTATAAAAATGTGACCATATTTGACGCTACAACTACAAGCTCCTGGAAGATTCATTCATGATTCCTCTTCCTCTTTTCCGTTTGACAGTTGAAATCGATCCCGCATTTCCAAAACAAACCCGGGTTTTTAAAAGTTCCCAAAATGACCACACAGGAAAGCGGTAATAAAAGCAGCCAGTTACGTAAACGGCACAATAATGACTAAAAGCTCTCTCTGTCACCCATGCTTAAACTGGTGCCCAAATTGTGCTGTCATTCTTTCAGCACATTAGTGGCTCACATTAGCACTCGCCTTTAGCTTCCACCGCGCGCTGTTACGTAAGGCCCTTTTCCTGCTGAGAAGCGGCCCTCACCAGAGCGTTGGCAGCCGTCCAGGCACCGAACTCGGCCTGATTTAACCCCGAGTCCAATGTGGCGAACTCAAAGAAACAGGCAGAGCACGGAGTTTCTCACAGTGGAAATTACAATGACTTAAGAGGGAGTGATTTACAGCGATTAGTGTGTCATGAGGCTTTGTGCACCTGATTATAAGGTTCATACTAACATACTTTGGATTCCTCTGCTCGCTGCTTTTATAAAACAGGAAAAACTCCAAACGTGTACTGATATGGAAACAAATAAGAAGTATGTAGTATGCAGTATGCACCATTTGATACACAACTTCATAAAACAATCATGGAGTATCAGGGGAGATATTGTTGTGAACCAGTTTTTGGTAATTGAAAAAAGCCAGTGGTAGATAAAGTACTTGGTTTTGTGAAGTAAAAGTACAGATACAGAGGCGAAAAGTTACTCAAGTAAAAGTAAAAGTATCACATAAAAATATCTGCTCAAGTCAAAGTATTTAAGAGACAGTTTAGCAACGTTTTACTCTTGAAATACATTTTTAAAGTGTTAAATGTAGTGATGTTGATTTAAAAATTATACATATTTTGGTTGACAGTAGCGATCTGGCTCAATTCCTTAATTTTCCTTATGGATTTTGTATTTTTGTTTTTTGTTACACACGTTATACGGACGTTGCACACACTTTACATGCACGTTTACGCACATGTTACACACACGTTACGCACATGTTACGCATTTATTTTTGTTTCGCTCAAAGTCAAAGCTTCAACTCAAAAACGTTTGTCAGGATGTTTCCACGAACATGGTAAAAATATCCCCTTGAATCAGATGAAAAGTACTTTATACTTTTCAGTGCAGTTCAAACATGTAGTGGAGTAAAAGGTACACACGTCTGCTCTCAAATGTAGTGAAGTAAAAGTAAAAAGTATCCACTGTAAAATGTGCTTTAGTAATGTACAGATACCTTAAAATTCTACTTAAGCACAGTACTTTATTACTTGTACTTCGTTCACTGGATGTAGGTGGCATGTTTGGTCAGTGTGTACAAGAAGAGCCGGCGACTGTGAAACCACAAAGACCACAACTGCAGAGAGTAACTGTTCTGTGTGGTTGTGTGTCGCTTTAACACAATTTTGTCTGTATTCTTCTGTTTTAAATGTAACTTTATAATAATCATCTGTTTCGTCTGTGACTCTTGTTCTGTATAACATGTATGACATAAACAGGAGGATGTTGTTACTTGAGTAATAATACACAACGGAGCAAAAAAAAAAAACATGAAAAAATCGACTTAAGTAAAAGTATTAAAGTACATGTTTAAAAATGCACTTAAAGAGCACAGTACAGTAAAAGTATTTCGCGCAAATTTTAAGGTGATAAGGCTTCAAACTTAGTGGCTTTGATAGATTTGTGCTGAATTTTGTTCAAGAAAAAATTGAATCAATCATTTTTTCTTACTGTTTTTATTTGTGTATTTGTTTATTTCAAATTATGAACATATTAAAAATAAATCGCTTAGACTTTTCAGAAGGTCAAAGGTCTCAGACAATAACAAAAAAATACTTTTACTTTTCAGTCCAGTTCTAACATGTCGTGGGGTAGAAAGTACAGATACTTCCTGCTCTTAAATGTAGTAAAGTAAAAGTAAAAAGCTACGTTCGTTATGTTCCACCACCTGAGACAGTACCTGAGATAGAGTCCATCATGGAAAGACATTTGGTTCATTTACTGTATTTACTTTTTATTAAACAATGCTATACCAATATTTATGTTATTTTAAGTGGTTATAGTGGTTATTTGTTATTATTATTATTGTTATTATTGCTATTATTATTGTTGTTATTATTATTGTTGTTGTTATTATTATTATTGTTGTTGTTGTTATTATTGTTGTTATTACTATTATTATTATGATTATTGTCATTACTATTATTATTATGATTATTGTCATTACTATTATTATTATGATTATTATTATGATTGTTGTTGTTATTATTATTTTATTATATTATTATTATTATATTTTATTATATTATTATTATATTTTATTATATTATTATTATTATATTTTATTATTATTATTATTGTTATTATTATTATTATTGTCATTATTATTATTATTATTATTATCATTATTATTATTACTATTATTGTTGTTATTATTGTATTATTATTATTATTATTATTATTATTATTGTATTATTATTATTATTATTATTATTATTATTATTATTATTATTGCACCTTTCAGAAGTCTAATATAACCTAAACAATATTGGGGACAGCTTCATGGCAAATATTTACATCACAACATTGTTCTCCACTGGGGCAAAAAATTATCAAATCAAGTAAAAAAAAAAAAAACTAACAGGTTATCTGTGTCCATGTATATACACAGTCTACAGTTATAACATGTAGGCCATCCTTGCATGTTTGCGTAATCTAGCGATCTTTCCCAGGCACAATTCAAACCCTCAGTACAATTCTACCCAGTGCTTTGCCCACAACCCTACGTCACCCACGCTCACGCACTACAATTGTCCACGAATACGCAAAAGCAGGAGACACAACAATACACTACGACTTCACAAACCTGGTGTGATGTGCAGTAATTTCACCAGTGGGATGCTCTGAAGGGAGGTGACTGAAAATGCTATATTTCGGTGAATACAGCATTTTCAAAACAGTAAAAGGTAACACGGCGACCTAAATATGTTACGTTTCAGAAATTAATACCCCATAGAAGTAAAATCCCCCCTCATTAAAGACTTAAAACAGTTCATTTTCTTCCTGCTAAACACATTACCCAAATTAAATCCATCAGAATTCATCACCGTGATTAAACGCACAAAGCCCATATCCATATTTACCAGCACGTTTGTAAAAAAATCCGCCTTTCCCTTAAAAGTCGGCATTGTCTCCGACGCTACCGGCTACGCACGAGCCCACGGCGTCTTAGGACAATATCATGCGTGACCAATTAGCCCCGATGTCCTCGTGTGTGCGTAGTGCAGCGCGGCAGCCGTGATGTCGACAGTTGTGATGAACGATTATAGAAATGCACATGCTCATCACGCTCTTCTTGTCAAAAACCACTTAGTCTTGGCTCGCAGCGGATCACGTATAAACACGACGTATACTGTATGTACACAAGACTCCGAAGCCTGCGTCCGGTCGAGGGTATTCCCAGGCTAACGTCAGTGTCCAGCTTTGAATTACCTTAATAATTTAACCCACGCGTTCACTGCATTATAAATAACCATAAGTATGAATAATTAGTACTGCATTAGCTCCCGTGTACATGCTCTCTCATCTCAAACGTCTGTATATTTGATGATAATGGTATTTCCAGGCTTTAAGTGAGTCATCGGAAGTGAAGAACTTTTAACGCGAGTCGCCGCAGAGATGATAAAAACGGACCTTCGAGTAATGTTATTTTTAATATTGGCGTTTCGTATTTGTAAAAGGTCATCGTAAGACTCTTTTTTTGACACACAGTTCATGGATAATGGAGTACGGTTATTCCAAATGTGTTACTCGAGAAGATTGGAAGTAGTTTGTATGTAATGTTAGCGTTGTACAGTTAGTTTTTGACACGCGAGATCAGCTTTTTGGCGATTTTCTAGCATGTTATGAGCATAAACCGTACAAAAAGGTGGACTAAGGGAGTGGGACGTCATCCGTAGCGTTCGGTTTCAGTCAAATGAACCTCGCTGAGACTAAAAAAGTACAAATATTACTCAATAAAACTCACTAAACAACCTTTGCTGATCCAGATTATGGTCGTGCGCTCGTATCTTCACTGCGTTACGTTACGGGAGCCCCTCTATGTCAGATTAATTCCTCCAAAGTTCTCCTCGCTCTTACCTGGCAGAGACTTGGCCCACTTGACCGCGGAGATGACCTGCTGCCCGCCCAGTCGGTTGAGGGTGGTCATGAGGCGGGAGGAGGTGTCGGGGACGGTGCTGTCGTAGCCCGAGTAAATGATCTCTGGTTCGATGGCCTTCAGGACAGACAGCATGGTGGGCACCAGCTGGGACAGGCCCATGGGGATGATGGGGACCGGCATGTGGGGCCTGGGGTCCTGCGGCGGTCGACCCTGGTTGATTCTCTTGATCAGCTTCTTGTTTTTTCTCGCTGGAAAAAGAGGAAAAGGATATTATGGTTTTGCTAGTGTTATTTAAGATTCATTAGAGTTGTTAAGTTCGTGTACAGTTGTCCCTCGATATATCGTGATTCACTTTTCACGGTCTCGCTGTTTCTCGGATTTTTTAGCGTCTGAACGTGCATTGTGTCACTATTAATTAATTAAACACGAGAGAAATGTGAGAAAATGTTAATGTTTGTCTGAGAAAAGTGTATAAAGTGTGTGGTGAGGGGTTTTACAGCAAAAAACATAGTGGAAAACTTCGCGGATTTCGCTTATTGTTGGTTATTTTTAGAACGTAACCCCCGCGGATCACTGTAGTATTAATCATAGACTGTATAAAGAAGTGGACTGAGTGAGTGCGACGTTAGCCACAGCGCTCGTCTCCAGTCAAATGAAGCTCATCGAGGCCAGAGCAGTTATGACGGCGAATCTGGAGCAGAGTTTCATGTTTGGAATTACGACCTCAAGTATCCTAGCAACCGAAGAGCCAATCTGGAGGGAGGCTGTTGAAGGTAACGCTCCTTCTCTCCTGCACCGCTGGCTTAGCAATGAGGGCTAACGCTAGCGGGAAGCGACCTCAGAGAAACAAGTCGCATGATTTGTCTGTTATTAATGTTCATATCTTGATTTACGGACACAATCCTGCAATAAAAAACACCAGGATCATGTAGAGCGGGTTAATACGGACATTTTAAGAGGAAAATGACGAGACTGACAGCAGCAGGTACAGACAGAGGAGCCTCGGTTTTTCAGTGTAAAGTGAATTGGAGCCAGAGTCGATGGTGCTGGAAGCGCGGGTAGCAGGATAGCTCGGTCAATTTATATTTATACAGTCTATGTTTTTAATTAAGTTGAGGTTCAGTCATTTCTAATCGTCAAAGACCAGTTTGGGTCAGTTTAATCCAGAAGTCCACAGTTAATCCTCTGTCAGTGAAGCAGAATTCAAACTTTGGAGAAACACTTTTTAATGGCGTTTCATATACTGTATTTCTATCGTTTATACTTTAATGATCTGATATTTTGTGTTTAGTGAAGCTTCTATTCGTCACGTTACTGGTCCGTTTTGGAGACTGGCTCGAGTGAGTTGAGACTGCCGTCGTTTCGCTCTCGTTTTGGCACGGGTTACGGCCTACACTAGTCAGAAATTTGCCGTGTTTCTTCGCCAGAATTGAGTTTGAACAACGTGATCATGCGGATTTTCCTAAGAAGCGCTGAGGATAGATTCGCGATTTCTTTTTTAAAAGGGAGGTTTCTATTCAGCGTTGATTAAAAGACGTTTAAATTTGAGATAAAACTGCTGTAAAATGACAAATAGTACTACTAATTGTTATTTATTACCGTGGCTACACCATTTATCACTGTACTACTGTTGTTTCTGTTCATTTTAATTGGAAAACAGCTTCTAGAAGAAAAAAATATATATATAATAGTTAAAATTTTTATATGCTAGACTATGTTATTTCAGTCAACATTGTACCTAAACGCATCAAACAACCTCACATTGGACTAAAAGCCGCGTGCATGGACGGACCGGAGCTTTGAAGGGGCTATAATGATGAAAAAAAAAATGTTTTCCTACCCGCTACCTTTTTTAATTTCCTCTCCCGGTGTTTCTATGGCAACTAAGAGCCCTTTTCTAGATACGAGTTTGTCCGCGGCTGATGCTCTGACGTCCATCAAACCCTCACAGTCACAGCGCTACTTTCATCTTGTATTTAATAAACTAGAACTGTGCCGTGTTTACAGGTAATATCGCTCCAAACCTCATCAAAGGTAAATGAGCGCTGTTCCGAGTGGGAAAGTCACACAGGGAGCGCTACGTTTGTGATTCACCTGTTGCTCCTGACAACTTTTTTTTTTTACCATTACTGCAAACAAACTACTGCGATTACATCTACTCCAGTACTTACCGCGACTTTACCGTGTAACGTGTAAAAAGAGACAATTTGACAGTACCTCATGTTCAAAACACTGGTAAAAAGTTTTTGTGTGACTGTCTTTGAGGTGAAACTGTGGATTGGTCTGGATTTACAGCAAAAGCAATGCCAAAGTATTCATAAATGTAAGTTTTTATATAAATACATGGTCTGGTCTGATACAGAGAGGATAGTTTCATAAAGTCATACTGCACTTTCTCTGGATCAGTGTTGTTTTTTGTTTCTTTACGTTGCTGTTTTCTTGTTCTTATCATGGTTGGTGTGTGTCTGTTTCATGTAAATTATTGTCAATGACGTTTTGCTGCATTTATTGGCATGAACTGAATGAGTCTATGTCATTTTCACCGAGGGCCGCATCAGCAAAATGGCCGCCATCAAGAGCCAGATGTAACTGCAGCAGGATAAATGTCACTAAATGTAACTGAATGTCATGTAAAATAAATGTAATTACTTTTTTAACTTGTTAAATAACGGTTTCTGTGATAAACTGACATTTTTAAAAGTGTGTATCTGGTCGGGACACACCTCCTCACAGACCTTCAGCTCGGCTTCAAATTCGGCCTTTTACAGCCTTTTAATTATTGGACAATTTGTTGTTTTTCTTGCAGACTCACTTTTCCACACTTAGCTCCGTGTCCACGCTGACAATTTTCCTCTTCATAAACATTTTGTGATGATTATTTGCAAATATTTCTCAGTTCCACTTGCTGGGAAAGTCTCATTAGTTTATTGTCAGTGCAAACATTAAAGCAGCAGAGACTTATTTTAAAACGACAGTCACGCAGTACACTCATAACTCTATATGAAGTACTTTAGAATGAAGTTTTTTTTCAAGTATTGTTCTCAACTGCAGCTGTATAAATAACAATCCAATTATATTTTTCCCCCTTTTCACAGTAATAATAATAAATACACAATAAAGACAAAAATATTAAATAAACATATAGAAATAATACAATGTAATAATAATAATAATAATAATAATAATAATAATAATAATAATAATAATAATAATAATAATAATAATAATAATAATAAATAAAAAATAATAACTAATAATAATATAAAAAGTAAAATGAAGGTTAAACTTTGTATTTATATATATTTTTTAGCAATAACAGCTTGATAGAGAAGTTTAAACTATACTATTTGTGGGAAAAAAATGACTATGAAACTTTCAATGATTTGAACTAATATCTCTGTAGAAAAATTCAAAAGGATTTTTTTTTTTTTGTTACCGTCTTCTACAGATGTGATCAACGGAAATAATATGTACTGAAGCTGATTTATTTTACCGAGGAGGAGTGGAATAATATTGTGATTGCAGTAAAATATATTTGGCTTTAGTAAACAGGACTTTGCAAAGAGGGAACTCCAAGCATCCGGTGGCTTTTTGAAATGGCGCTAGCATCTCGGCGTCCATTTTAATCGTCAATGTGGTTTGGATTTGATGTTAAAGGAACATTAAATACATTTTTTTTTGTAATCTCAGGACAAAAAACTGTATTAAGTGATCGCAAAGACGCAGATTCACATTTAAGTTATGACTAAGTTCAGGTTCTTACAAGCTGCCTGTTAACAAGAGTGTCATTTTATTCATATTATTATTTATTTTTTATCTGTTTATGACGTTCCTACTTTAGTCATTAGGTTTTCACTATTTGAGTGTCATTGTTTCTTCCTTTAAAATTAAATAACTGCGTAGCCTTTATTTTAAGTCATTTGAAGTTGAACATGTTGTTTATTTTATGTTTTTCGATTTTAATAAAAGTGACTGTTAGCTTTGAGATACAGTGAGCTAGCTAGCGTGGGTGTCGCGTTGTAGTGTTTATTTATGCGTTTATACATTTTTACAGTTTTTATAACATGTTTAAAAAATATCTAGGACAAAAAGCGCTAACCTGAGACTTTCTTTTATTTTTTATTTTTTTATTTTTTTACAATACAGTGAGCTAGCTAGCGTACGTCTTGCGTTGCAGTATTTATTTATGTGTTTATACATTTTTACAGTTTTTATAACATGTTTAAAAAATATCTAGGACAAAAAGCGCTAACCTGAGACTTTCTTTTATTTTTTATTTTTTTATTTTTATTTTTTTTACAATACAGTGAGCTAGCTAGCGTGCGTGTTGCATTGTAGTATTTATTTATGTATTTATACATTTTTACTGGATTTAAAAATATATTAAAAATTGTAGAGCGAGTTTCTTTTCAGATTAAACAGATTAATTCAAGTTTTAGAGACCCAAACTCAGATAAATCACTTATAGATGAATTAAATGAATGTGCTATTGTCCTGCAGCTTCACATCCATCTGTGCAGAGACATAATCTACCGGGTGTTTACCTTCCAGGTTCATTCCGGCTTGGAGACACTTCCTGAAGCGGCAGGCGGGACAGTTCTTCCTGCGGATCTTGTCGATGATGCAGTCGTTCCTCCCGGCGCACAGATAGTTGTGTTGACCTGCAGAAAAACACCACACAGAACACAAACATACGATTTATTAGCTTGAAGCTCAGAGGGACTGGGTGGGATCAGAGCGTCGAGTGAACCAAAGCCGGACGGCGTTCATAACCAGGAGTGTCACGATAACAAAGTTTGAAGCGCGATTTATTCATGAACTAATAATAGATGACAAATGAAAATACAGAAATCAAACCATAACGCGGAATTATCCTCCAAAAAGTATCGGAAATGTACAAAATTGTTAAAAAAAAACATGATATGAACTGGAAAAAGGTTAGTTTGTGTCTATAATGAGTCGTAGAAGTTCATAATTCAGCTTTTCACAGCTCAAATCTCATCGTAGTACAGAAAAATAACCAAAAAATATAAATAAAATAAACGATATGTGTTCTGTAAATAGGACATAAATATTACAGTAGAGATTTGGCCTGAATCTTCAAGGCTCATTGTACAAACTGTTTTCCAAATGCAATAATTAAACTTTATAATCCATTGTGGCATGTGTGTCAAAAGGTTTAGCCTCAAGTATCTTATATTATAAATGTCACTACTTCATCACTTCATTGCACGAGGCTCAGCTATCAGCACTGCGCTAATTAGCATGCTAGCCATTTCATTAGCCCGCTAAGTCAAGTGTTTGGATTTACATGGCTCTGGGTCTAGTTTCAAGCAAATGCATAAGAAACTCACAGAATTGACCCTAAAAATAATTGCTCCATGTGTCATGTATTGAACAGTAAGTTGATATAGTATTTGTACGACTATAGTACATGAAAGGACGTGTGGTGCAGTCATGAACGGACATGGGACGATATTGAAATTTGGTGTAAAAATGGCCAAAATAATTCAATTAACGATTATATCATGATAGTTATTGTTGCTGACAGTTTAAAAATTTTCTGTTCTTCCATATTTAAACAACTTTTGCGATCTAGAGAAGAACTTAGGGAAAAGTAGTTTTTTTTTTTGCACATTCTTACGATTATTTTTGTCGGCGATATAAAAAGTGCCACAAAACGACTATTGTCAACTCTTTTCATCACGATAAACAATGTTCAATTCATCTTTATTCTGGACTCATGGTACATTTTTAAAAACAGACGGGGACGGTGACAATACAAACACTAAACATCTACGTTTTCAAAAGACTGAAGCACTGAATTGCACTGAATCTTATGTTTGTGAGTGACATTACAGTATTATTTCATTTTCAGACTTATTCAGCTGCAAATAAAACTGCACATTAACGTTCTTCGTACAGCAAAGTGTTCAATCCTGCAGTGACAAACATCTCGTCTCAGTTTTGCAGTGTATAACGGTGGTGAACAATGTGATTCAAACAACATCAACTTTACATCATCAGAACACGAACCAAACTTGAACATAAGAGGATTAGCTTGAACGTACAACATCCTGCATCGTCTGTAAATATCATCATCATCCGCCGTGTCCACGAAGATATTTATATATATTTAGCTGTAACCTTCAACATTAGACAGGCGACAATCAAGATATCTCATGTGTTTATCTTCCTTGGTCCTACAGATCGTGATCACTCTTAGCTGCGTTATACTTAATATCACGCTCCACGCCACATCGTATTATTGTTTATCCGTGTCCCATTCCATGTCATGCATAAGTGGAAGAAAATAGATGGATTCCAACAGGTAAAACCAAACTTTAGACCAGATTTATGCGTAATTTAGTTCATTCACCAGGGAAGACTGGACTAAACCGGGCCAAAGCAAAGACTCAAGACGTGCACACTGCATAATTACGAGCCGCAGTCGGAGCGGTCTGACCTATCACAAGTTAATATAACAGACAGCTCCACTTCCTCGGCCTCAGCCACATTTTGAACCCGGGCCAGATCTGACTGACCGCACATTGAATGATAATTACTCTTCACTACTCAATACGAATGCTCTTGTCGATTATATCACTGCCGCTGCTGGCTACGAAACAACCGGAGACTGCCAAAGGATTCAGAAACAGACGGAGCAGCGCAGAGGGAAGAGCAGTTGGACCAAAGATTTGATTTATCGGAGACAGGTTTTGCCGGGGCTGTGTATTGAGTTTAGCACGTTGTTTCCAGATTTGAATACCAGAGGAATTACCAGAGACGTGGCATGGTTAGCAGCTGTGTGTGCGGATCACGGACAAGGACGTTTTCAGTCAAAAAAGATCCTATAACTGCAGTTTTACGTACATTGTGTCTACGCTGGGCCTCTATTTCTCTTCTATTGTAGGAATGTAGGTTAATTCTGGATCGATACAACCGTAAAAGCCGTGTGTGTTTTGAATGATCCAAACGAGTGTTATAAATAAAAAAAAATACAACACAGCAGGGCTCAGAATGTAAAAAAATAAAAAATAAAAAGATAAATAAATAAAAAAAAGTCTTGGGTTAGCGTGTTTTGTCCTGGATATTTTTTAAACATGTTATAAAAACAGTAAAAATGTATAAACACATAAATAAATACTGCAACGCAAGACATACGCTAGCTAGCTCACTGTATTGTAGCAAGATGAAAAATTAAAAAAATTAAAAAAGTCTTGGGTAAGCGCTTCTTGTCCTAGATATTTTTAAACACATTCTAAAAACTGTAAAAATGTGTAAACACATAAATAAATACTACAACCCAACAGGGAACGGTAGCTAGCTCATTGTATCTCAAAGCTAGCAGTCACTTTTATTAAAATCGGAAAACATAAAATAACTTATTCAACATCAAATTAATTAAAATAAGGACTACACAATTATTTTTATACGTAGAATACTTCAGTTAGTGGTGTTTTAAGATGTATTATGCCACAAAATTAGCATTAGCGTTAGCACTGAGACACAAACATGTCTCTTTCTAAACACAGAAGTGTCCTCCGCCGAAGTTTTCACTTTAATTGTGTAGTGTTTAACATGTTTTCAGTGACATCCACCCGCAGTTTTCAGTATTATAACTACAACTTTACGTACACTGTGTCTACACTGAGCTATTTCCCCTCTAATGTAGGAATGTAGGTTACTTCTGGATTGATACCACAGTAAAAGTCATGTGTGTACGTTGAATGGTCCAAATGAAAAAATACTACACAGCAGGGCTCAGAATGTAACAATAAATAAATAAATTAAAAAGTCTCAGGTTAGCACTTTTAGTTCTTTATATTTTTTAACACATTATAAAAATAGTAAAAATGTATAAACCACATAAATAAATACTACAACCCAATACACATGCTAGCTAGCTCACTGTATCTCAAAGCTAACAGTCACTTTTATTAAAATCAGAAAACAGTTCAGTTTGTGGTGTTTTAAGATGTGTCATGCCTCAAAATTAGCACTAGCGTTAGCATGGAGACACAAACATGTCTCTTTCTAAACACAGTGTGTGTCCTCCGCGGATGTTTTCACTTTATTTGTGTAGTGTTTAACATATTTTCAGTGACATCCACCCGCAGCTCCCTGTCCACTATTTATGTTTAAATATTTATTATTTATTTATTTTAGCATGACTCGGCAAAATCCTCATAGAGATACAATTGGACAGGAAGCAGTGAAGCTAACAGTGCGGTTGCCGGGCGTTGTTGTGCAGAGACTATTTCAGCTGTACCATGTACGAAAGCTTTCTGTTCTCTGAAAATGTCTGCTTTCACCTCCCCCCTATCCCCGCCCACAGCCCTGTACATGCTAGCAATTCTTTTAATTAACACTCCGGGTCATTTTATGCTGAAAAATGCAATGTATATAGACTCAAGCATCTCATATCACGAATGTCACTACTTCATCACTTCATCGCACGAGGGTCAGCTATCAGCGCTGCACTAATTAGCATGCTAGCCATTTCATTAGCTCGCTATGCCAAGTGTTTGGATTGACATGGCTCGGGGTCCCGTTTCAAGCAGGCGTATATGAAACTCACTTAGGTAGTTGAATTGAATTAGACGATGTGCACTTTTCAGTAATGACATTATACTTTCTTTTCATCCCCGCGCAGCTTCGGGCTCTCGGCGGTATAAATAAACCGTCGTTTGTGTCGCGTTTAGCCGCTAGCGCATTGAAAGCTCATGACATCGCTTTAGGACTGTCACATGAAGTCGATATCAAGACATACTTCACATACAGTACAATGCAGGCGTTTGATAAGTTTTATTATCTGATAAGGACAATGAATGATGGGACCTCTGTGTAGCCTAAGAGACATTCAGAGGATAAACTACTAAAGTACAGTACTCACGGAGATGAAAGTACTGTATCGCACAAGGTGGAGTACGTATATGCTGTAAAAGAAAATATGGCATAGAGTAGACTATATTATGTGAATTATACTTGTGTTTTAGCATTAGCATGTCAATACTCAAGGATCCTGAGCAGTGGTGGAAGGTAACGGAATACAAGTAGTGAAGTACTGTACTATTATTTAAGTACATTTTTACTTTACATTTGAGAGCATGTATCTGTACTACATTTTTTAGCTGGACTGGATATGATTTGAAGGGTTATTTTTATGTTCGACTAAACACCCTGATTAAACTTTTTGAGTTCAAGCTTCAACTTTGAGCGACTGAAAATAAATACACAAAATTCATAATAAAAATTAAGAAATTGATTCATATTGTTGCTGTTGACCAAAATATGTATTATTTTTTTTTATATTAATATCACTAAATTTACACTTTAACAAACTAATAACACTTGAAACAAACCAGGCACCTTCTTTCTTCGAGGTCACTCCCACTAGCGTTAGCAACAGGTTTGACTGACAGCGTCAAAAGCAGCGGTGTGGGCGGAGAAGAACCTTTTATTTTGTGATCTAATTTTTATTCAAGTATACACAGAAGATAAATTAATAATAATAATAAACATAAATAAATATATAATACATATAAATAATAAACATAAATAAATTAAAATAATATAAAAAGTAAAATAATGAAAGTAATCCCGTCCAGGTTTGAATTCCTTCAGTAAATGCAAATTTCCTCCATCAAAATTTCATTATATATATTCATAATAAGATAAGATTTGTCTTTATTAGTCCCACAGTGGGGAGATTCCAGTGTGTAAAAAAAGTAGAAAAATGATCTGAGTGTTTAAATATTGTGTAACTTTCATGAATATACGGTTTGACAGAAGCTTCCAAATAACACAAAAACATCCATCTTCTTCCGCTTATCCAGGGCCGGGTCGCGGGGGCATCAGTCTAAGCAGGGACTCCCAGACTTCCCTCACCCCAGACACGTCCTCTATTTGTTTTGTTTTTTTCTCGATTTAACACAAAAACAGATACGGAATATAGTCAGATCTCAATTTTGATGTGTTTCTTCTTCTTTTCTTTCTCTACCCCCACCACTCTTCTTTCTATACTTCTCTTTCTTTCTTTCTTGCTCTCTATCTCTATACCTGTCTTCCTTTTATCTCTCTTTTCCTCTCTCTTGCTCTCTCCTGATTTCTTCCCAACCATCTCCCTGAATTATTTTCTCTCCCCATCCTCTTTCCTCCTTTCTCTCTCCCTCTCTCTCTTTATATACCCCTCTCTTTCTTTCTCTCTATGTCTACACCTGTCTTCCTTTTATCTCTCTATTTTCCTCCCTCTTTCTTCCCATCTCTACTCCCACCTCTCTCAACGTCTTTCTCTCCCCACCCTCTTTCTCCCTTTCACTCCCTATATCCCTCTCTTTCTTTCTGTCTATCTCTACACCTGTCTTCCTTTTATCTCTCTTTTCCTCCCTCTTTCCTCCTGTCTCTATTCCCACCTCTCTCAAAGGCTTTGTCTCCCCATCCTCTTTCCTCCCTTTTCTCTCTCTACCCCTCTCTCCTTCTTTCTGTCTATCTCTACACCTGTCTTCCTTTTATCTCTCTATTTTCTTCCCTCCTTCTTCCCATCTCTACTCCCACCTCTCTCAATATCTTTCTCTCCCCACCCTCTTTCTTCCTTTCTCTCCCTATAACCCTCTCTTTCTTTCTGTCTATCTCTACACCTGTCTTCCTTTTATCCCTCTCTTTTCCTCTGTCCTGATTTCTTCCCAACCATCTCCCTGAATGTCTTTCTCTCCTCATCCTCTTTATTCCTTTCTCCCCCCTCTCCCTCTCTCTCTCTCTCTATAGGGGCGTTACCTTCAACATCCTCGCTCCTGATTGGCTCTGTGGTTGCTATGATACTCGCGGCGACATCACACTCCTTTAACGCACTTCTTTACTCAAACGTGAATGAAAAACGCCGCTCTGGAGTGAACTAATGACGAGGAAACGCTGTGAAAACGTGATGACGAGCTCGTGACAGTTTCCTCCACAGCGAGCGTGCGGAGAACAGCTTCAGGAGTCACGGTGGGAACACGGCTGCGTTTCATTTATAGTTCACAAACATGAGTCTGCGCCGCGTCCACAGCTGTGTCCAGACCTTATGAAAAGTCAACAGTGCACCACTCTGCCCTTTGGGACGGGACAACACTGTTATCTGATCTGACAAATATCAGCGCTCGGTGGGATATTCTCTCGCTCTTTCTCAGCTCTTTATCACTCTTCTCCTGACGGTCCGGTCGTTCCCACTCCCTTCCTTCGCTCCCTGTCTCTCTTTCGTCCTCCGACACCTTCTCTTTCTCTCTCTCTGTCTCACACACGCACTTCCACTTGCCCTCTTTTTCTCATTATCTGTCTCTCTCTTCCAGTGTCTCTCCAGATTTCCTCTTTGTCTCTCTCTTTTAAATTCATCTCTGTCTCTTTCTTCCTTTTATCTTCCTCTTTTTTCCTCCCTCTTTGTGTCTCCATTTTTCTTCCCACCTCTACCCTCATCTCTCTCAATCTCTTTCTCTCTCCATCTTTCTCTCCTTTCTTTCTCTCTCTTTCTTTCTCTCTATCTCTAGATCTGTGTTCTTTGTATCCCTCTCATTTCCTCCGTCTTCCCCTCTCCCTCTTTCTTCCCATTTCTGTTCCCACCTCGCTCAATGTCTTCCTTTCTCTCTCTCTCTACCCCCCTCTCTCTATCTCTATACCTGTCTTCTTTTTATCTCTCTCTTTTCTTCCCTCTTTCTCTCTCCCAATTTCTTCCCAACTCAATGTCTTTCTCTTCCCATCCTCTCTCTCTCTCTCTCTGTTTTGCTCCCTCTATATATATACTTCTTTTTCTTTCTCTCCACATCCTCTTTCCTCCTTTCTCTCTCTGCCTCTTTCTTTCTCTCTATCTCTACATCTGTCTTGTTTTTTATCTCTCTCGTTTTCTCCCTCGTCCCCTCTCCCTCTTTCTTCCCATCTCTACTCCCATCTCTCTCAATGTCTCTCCCCATCCTCTTTCCTCCTTTCTCTCTCTGTCCCTCGCTATACCCCTCTTTCTTTCTTTTTTTCTTTCTCTTTTTCTATCTCTATATCCGTCTTCCTTTTATCTCACTCTTTTCCTCTCTCTCTCTCCCCATTTCTTCCCGACCATCTCTCTCTCTCAGTCTTAGTCTCTCTCTATATATACTTCTCTCTCTCTCTTTCTTTCTCTCCATCTCTCCCTCCTCCTCTCCCTCGCTCCCTCTCTTCCTGTACACAGTCTCATTTTAGACTCCAGGGGGCGCTCAATAACGCTGCAGCTTCTTCTGTCAAAGTGTCAAAGTAATTCACCACGAGCTCTAATATGTCTCCGTCTCCCTGTGTCCCTTTGTCCTTCTGTCCTCGTCTCCCTGTCTCTCTGTCTCCCTCTGTCCCTCTGTCCTTGTCTCCCTCTGTCCCTGTCTCCCTGTGTCCCTGTCTCCCTGTGTCCTTGTCTCCCTCCGTCCCTTTCTCCCCGTGTCCCTGAGTAGCTCGGACGTGGGACAAAATGAAAGACTCCATTTTCCTTGTATTTCTTACAGCTGACTGTAGATAACTGCAGGAGAAGCTCATGTCAAAATACTTTTTGAAACAATATTATGTCCAAACAGTTTGTCTTTTAGCGACGACAACGAAAGACACCAGGAATATGTGAAATGTCGCGTTTGCCTCAGATCCAGAATAAACTGTTCAATGATGTAAAGTCCAGAGACACGGCGTCTGTATCAAAACAAATATGGACGATTAAATTGAGCTTGTTCGTTTCATGTGTCACTGAATAAAAACTAAATAAAAAATCTAACTGCACGGTTGTGTTTGACAGATGTAGCCAAAAGTAATTAGATTTTAATTTCAGATTCAATTCTGTGGAGTTAGTTATAATAATAATAATTACAACCTGCTGCACTGGTTTAAATTGTTTACAAAAATGGCTTCATGATTCATTCATATTTATATTGTTGTGTTATGTCACTCTTCTGCCACTGGAGGAACGTCTGAAAACACTTCCATGACCTTAATTTGCCTTAGTTTGAGCAAAGACACATTTGCTCTTAATTACGTAGTTAAGTAGTGAACCATAACAGTGAATCATGAGCTCTTTAAATGTAACTTGCTTCATAAATAGAATGTAGTACTATGTCGATAAAACACTTCAAAGTCTTGTATTGGTACTACATTTTAAAGGGTTTTGACGACAGACTGCATAAAAAAGTGGAATAATAAGTGAGTGTGACGTCACCCGTAGCGTTCGGCTCCAGTCAAGTGAAGCTCGTCGAGGCTAGCGCAGTTATAGCGGCGAATCTGGAGTCGATTTCCATATTTGGAATTTCCGACTGCAAGTATCATAGCAACCAAAGAGCCAATCAGGAGCGAGGCTGTTGAAGGTAACGTCCCTTCCCGCCCGCACTGCTGGTTTGGCAGGGGGCGGGGGCTTAGCAACGCTGTCAATCAAACCTGTTGCTAACGCTAGTGGGAGCGACCTTGATTTGTCTCTTACGGACACAATATCGAAACAAAAGCGGGTTAATACGAACATTTTAAGACCAAAATGGCGAGACTCACTGCAGTAGTTACAGAGAAAGGGGGGAAAGCTTCGAGTCGATGGAGCCGTGATCACTTCCTGTTTGGCGTTAGCGTGTTAGCTATGTCCATTTATATATACAGTCTATGGCTTCAAGTGCCACAAAACGGGGAACACCTTAATTTGAAAGAAGAACACTGCAATTTTATTTTTTATTGTCAGCTCTTTTTGCTCTTTATTATCAATCATACATTTGTCTAAATCTCCCAAAAAAAATTACGATATCTATTTGGTACATCTTTTCTTTTATTCTTTCATTCATTCATTCAGTTCTCTCTTTCCTTATCCATATCTCGAGTTACGGACGGAGTAGCCAAATAAAAACAGCAGGATCCAGGATGTAGAGCGGGTTTTTGGTTTGGTTTGGAGACCGATCCTAAACCATAATTACAACTTGCTAACTTGAAACCTAAGCGTCAATCTTTACCTCTTTTTTGTCGTTCGAATAATAAACGATTTACATGACGGGAACCTGATTTTTGTTCCACATTAATTGAGTGCGTATATGTATATTTTTTTATTATAATATTTATTCAGACTGGCTTCCAGCACTTAGTAATGTTGTGACACATTATCATTATTTATATTTTGTTGTATTCATGTATTTTATTCTATTTTATTCTCCTATTTTACTGTTTTAGTATGACTTTAACTTGTTTTTAATTTGATTTTACTGGAAAGCACTTTGGTCACCTCGAGTGTTGTAAAATGCTCTATAAATAAATGTTGATTGACTGATAATAGCTATATTTCTAGTTTTTTTATATTATTATGACCAGTGTTTTTATATTATTATTACCAGTGTTTTTATATTATTATTACCAGTGTTTTTATGTTATTATTACCAGTGTTTTTATATTATTATTACCAATGTTTTTATATTATTATTACCAGTTTTTTTATATTATTATGACCAGTGTTTTTATATTATTATTACCAGTGTTTTTATATTATTATTACCAGTGTTTTTATGTTATTATTACCAGTGTTTTTATATTATTATTACCAATGTTTTTATATTATTATTACCAGTGTTTTTATGTTGCACTTTATTTCTGAAGAAAGTTGCTCGTTTGTGAGTTGTTTTCACTGACAACGGCAAGAAAAATGTCACGAACACCCGCCCGCCGTAACCAAACTGGGACCAAACTGGCACCAGGACCAGAACAGAACCAAACCAGGTCCGTATTACGACTAAACTGGACTCAAACGACAACAAAAACCAAGACAAAAACGACCTATTTCCGCACGTTATTTCGCAAAAATCATCATCCACGCTAATCCATTCCCCTCCCCAGAGTCGGTCTAACCTGGCGGCTCGTCCCCGTGTGGCCGAACAGAACAGAGAAAAAAAACAAAAAAACAGAGTAAACAGAGAGAGAGGCCCGAGCAGCTGAATCGCACTGATACCACGCTGATCCTTGTCCCGCTACAAACACGGAGCTGGCACATGCGCGGCTGAAACGCGACTGCGGCGGCGGCGATGACGGGGTTATGGATGTTGACTTTAGTATAGTATTTCAGTGATGTAACTCTGTGTAAGAACTGCTTCATTTATGTATGAATATTTAACAGATACTTTGATGTATAGAGGATTAGACCGGGCTGACTGTAGGATACATGGGACACGGTTAAGTACTACGTTTAGTACTGATTGAAGTATTAATTCTCATGCAAAAATACTGTATTGATAATCACAAGTTCACCAAAATTTTGAGTAATTTTTTTAACTAGATTCTGATTTTATTAAAATATCCGTGCAGGATTTGGTTCCAAGAAACAAAATAATTATGAATATATTTTCTTAGCTGTTTTAATTTGTGTATTTTTGTTTTGCTCAAATGATAAAAGTCTTAAAAATAAACCTTCAGACTTTTCAGTAGGTCTCAAACGATCATAAAAAAAAGTACTTTTCAGGTGTGTGGGTGAGTAGAAAGTACAGATACTGCTCTCAAATGTAGTGAAGCAAAAGTAAAAAGTATTCACATTAAATTTGACTTAAGTGCAGTACTTTTACTACTTTTACTTCGTCACGTTCCCATACTGATTAATAAGGCTGGGGATCATTAAGATTTTGCCGATGCGATACGTATCTCGATGCGTAGGCCACGATACGATACATACCTTGATACGGTACTTTTACAGTTCGATACAATACGATACGATATATATATTTAAAATTGATTTGATACGATTCAGTGAAAAGTACCGGCTTTCAACCCCATTTAAGATTTTGCTGATACGATACATATCTTGATACATAGGCCACGAGACAATGCAGATCTCGATAAAGTACTTTTTAAATTCGATACTATACGAGCCGATATATTTAAAATTGATTTGATACGATTCAGTGAAAAATACAGGCTTTCAACTGCATTTAAGATTTTGCAGATACGATACACACCTCGATGAATAGGCCGCGATACGATACATATCTCGATACTGTACTTTTTCGATTCGATACAATACGATACGATATATTTCCAATCGATTTGATATGATTCAGTGAAAAATATAGGCTTTCATGACCTAATATTCACAAAAAATGAACATTAATGGTGGATTTATCTTCTTTTTACTGAAGATGAATGAACATAGGTGCATTTTGTTTAGCGCTTTTTACTAACGAGAACAACACATTTAACTGTTTCATTGGTCGATATTATTCATCCACAGTTTATACGAGCTCCACATTTCCACGTAAACAGGTTTAACGGCTCTAGAGGATCACAAAATATACTAAAATACTACTAAAAAATACTAAAGGTTTTTGTTAAATCACTGTCTGTGCAAAGATAATCAGAAATACACCTGTTTTAATCATCAAAACAGTGAATCAAATGGTAAATGTTCTGCTTAAACAAGTTTCTTTTCTCTAAACAAGCCACACAAATGCAGTACTGTATACAAAAAAATATATGGATACAGCAGCCCATGATATCGATACTGTATCATTAACAATATATCAATATTTCAATATTTTTGCACACCTCTACTGATTACCAGATGTTAACAAGATCCAAAAACCACAATTAACACAATAATTACTTAGTTAATTAGTGTTTAAATATTAAAAAAAGCTCCTTGTGTGTAAATTATCTCAGTATTTGGATGTAAATAATGACAGTTGATGGGATTCTGTTTTCAAACTGCGACTTCCTCTGTTTTGGTACTTTTATTCCAGCTCTTCCAACTGCCACTTGATATAAAACTATGATAAATATTTACCACAAATACCATTTCATCAAACCAAGTCATGAGTAGAAAAAAAAACATGAGCACCTGTCATTGTTGAGAGCACTTTAATTATTATGAAAGCACCCTGTTCGTTTTACAGCGATATATTGGGCCGATATTTACAGTTTAGCGTATCGGATATCGTCCTGAAATCTCCAGAAGAGGTCGATATTTAGTTTGTCCAACCAGCTGCATCCATTTGCATAAGAAGTACATGCGTAAGCCTTTATTTAAACACTTTAGTCCACAAACGGAGCGCCAAAATGTGACTACACTGCACTTTTCTTATCCAGTTTGTAGTAAAACAAGGGGAATTTGGGTAAAATTAGCAAAAATCAGCCCAAAAAATGACCAAAATCAGCCTGAAAATATCAACAAAGCTTATCGGACATTGTTTTTTCCCGATATGGATCAATCAGTATCGACATCGGTCATGGAAAAACTCAAATTGTTCAATCGCTAATCCGTTCTGTGTCGCTGTAATGAAGTCGTTTGAAGTGTTGCTTAAGTTTGCAGTGTTAGCGTTAGCGTTAGCATACATGGATATATAAGTGCGCTGGTTTCTTCCCTCATAGAAAGTGTATTTAGTACTAACATCCACATTTAGAGACGTGTAAACAGCTCCAGACTGTCTCAGGGGGTTTGTGTTTCGGTTTAGCGCTTTGGACGAGCGGCGGATGAAGTAAAAGTACAAATACAACTTTGGACGAGCGGCGGGTGAAGTAAAAGTACAAATACAACTTTGAGCGAGCGGCGGGTGAAGTAAAAGTACAAATACAACTTTGGACGAGCGGCGGGTGAAGTAAAAGTACAGATACAACTTTGTGCGAGCGGCGGGTGAAGTAAAAGTATAGATACAACTTTAGACGAGCGGCGGATGAAGTAAAAGTACAGATACAACTTTGTGCGAGCGGCGGATGAAGTAAAAGTACAGATACAACTTTGAGCGAGCGGCAGGTGAAGTAAAAGTACAGATACAACTTTGGACGAGCGGCAGATGAAGTAAAAGTACAGATACAGAGGTAAAAAGTTATTCAAGTAAAAGTATCACATGAAAAGATTAAGGTAAAGTATTTAAGTACCAATTTAAACATGTACTTTAAGAGTAAAAATGAAGTATTTCACACAAGTGTTGTTCGTTTGTTAAAGTGTAAATGTAGTGATACTGATTAAAAATGATATATATTTTGGTCTTTTTTTTTTATTTGGCCTGATGTTTGAACTTGAAAACTTTATTCTTAACTTTATGGAAAAAGTAACCCCTCAAATCATAGAAAAGTACTTTTTACTTTTCAGCGCTGATCAAAAATGTAGTGGAGTAGAATATACAGATACTGCTCTCAAATGTACTGAAGTAAAATGTACTCAAGTGATGCACGGGTACCTAAATATTCTACTTAACTATGGTACTTTACTGCTTGTACTTCGTTCCCTTCCACCTCCACTTTGGACTAAACCAACACTGAAGTAAACGGGGGAGTATCAGGCAGAACAAGGGTTATATTGAAACTGGGGAATATCCAAAATGTGTTGCAAAACGTGTTCTGTCCCTCACAACCTGCAGATAAAACTCCTGACATCATCACAAAACCTGACTAAATTACAACATACTCTCTGTAAACGTTCACTTTTTGACACCGCATCAAACACAAAATGATCCACTCGTTCAAATTCTTATTTTTAGGGTTTTTTTGTGGAATAAATGTTTAAATATTTACTTGAACTGATATTTCACACACAGGAAAATCAATGAAAATGACCAAGTGCACGATGTCACTCTTCTGCGTGTCTCTGTACAAATGTTCTCCACAGATCTGATTTGTAACTTAGCCTGGTGGCGTTGTGTGATTGTCTCCATGGCGATTGGCAGATTATGGTCAATGCCGTACTGTGGAACATTCCAGGCAAAGCAATAACATCTCTTGTGTCTTTAACAACTCTGCACCGCTTTAGTTTAGAAGTAACGACGCCTAAAGTCTCTGTTCATTATGAAGTTTATGAAGAATAATTAGTTTTTATAAAGTGGATTTTTTTTTATTTTATTTATTTATTTTTTTTATAGATTAGAATAAAAATGTATCTAATCTAATCACATTTTATTATTAGTCTGGGTCTGGGTGGAACAAGAACTCACATTTGTTACTTAAGTAAAAGTACAGATACCACAGCAAAAATACTTAAGTAAAAGTATTAAAGTAGCTGTTTAAAAATGTACTTAAAGAGTAAAAAGTACAAGTATTTCACACAGATTTTGAGATCGAATGAAGCTTCAAATGTACAGATTTTAATACAGATTTATGCTCAATTTTGTTTTATTTCGTGTTTTTTTCCTAGCTGTTCTGAGAGTATTTGCATATTTCTGTTTGCTCAAATTATGAACGTGTTAAAAATAAACCCTCAGCCTTTTCAGCAGCTCTTAAACACAATAAAAAAATACTTGTACTTTTCAGTCCTGTTCGAAGAAGTACTGGAGTAGAAAGTACAGATACTGCTCTCAAACGTAACGAAAGTAAAAGCCAAAAGTATCCACTGTAAAACATACTAAAGTAAAGTACAGATACCTAAAATGCATGTTTAAACACAGTACTTTACTACTTTTACTGTTACGTTCCACCTTTAGTTTTGCTGTATGTCTTTACAAACTATAATCACAACGAACAAAACAACAAAGTCATTTCTTGTGTACATCTTGTGGTTAATTAGTGACAATTACAACACTAGTAATTACCACAGCGTTTATCACCCATAGGTGCTAAAACATGCACTAAATCACCCGTAGAATTTACACTGCACTCTGTTAGCCGCTGTAGGACATGCACCGGGGCAGATCGGCCTTGTATCAGGGCTGGAGGGAGGTATTCACATATGTGTAAATCATAATAATTAAACAGGTCAATTATTATGCGGTTGTTATGGTTTTTTTATACTGTCATTATTATCAAAAGTGTATTTATTTACCATCAGTGTTTTGGCGTGCTCTCCATCCTTCACCACAGACACAACGACCAGGTTATAGAGAGGGGAGAAGAACAGAATCACACATCACGTCACTCTCGACACACAAATGACATTCAAGGGACTTTTTTTCACATTGGTAAAAAAGAAAATTAATAAGTAGATGCATAAAAATAACCTCATCTGCTAAGGCTTGTCATGATAATCGGCCGATTGTTCGCTAAAGTACAGAATAAACTGTCATTTTCGTTTTGTTTTTTCGTCGTTTTTGTTTAAATTTAAGGTACACTGTGTTTGTCCGCCGCGTTTGACCCATTCTTCGACGCTGCTGGGCGCTTGAGGGCACATCTCCATGAGGTTGTTGCTAGGCGTGGTCAGGATTACCTATAAATTGTATATATAAATGGGCATAGCTAACCTGCTAGCTGCCGCTCTAACAGGAAGTGATCATGGGCGCACTTCCTGTTCCATCGACTCCGGCTCCAATTCACTTTACGTTAGAAAACTGTGCCACTCTGTCTGTAACTGCTGCTGTCAGACTCGTCGTTTTGGTCTTAAAATGTTCGTATTGACCCGCTCTACAAGATGTTGGTGGTTTTATTTCACTGTTGTGTCCGGAAAAAATCAAGATATGAACAATAACAACAGCTCCCGCTAGCGTTAGCAACACCTCTGACGCGCCCACTCCCTGCTAAAACCAGCGGTGCAAGCGGAAAGGGGCGTTACCTTCAACAGTCTCGCTCCGGATTGGCTCTTTGGTTGCTATGATACTTGTAGTTGGAATATCAAATATGGACCTCGGTTCAAAATTCGTCGCTGTAACCGCTAGCCTCGATTAGCTACGTTTGACTGGAGCCGAACGATGTGGATGACGTCACACTCACTCAGTCCACTTCTTTATACAAACTGTGCGGAGGATTTTACGTATGTTGCGTGTTTTGGGAATACGCAGACACGGGGAGAACGTGCAAACTCCACACCTAAAGGGAAACTATATATTTGTTTGTTTTTTTGCACTAGCACCACCTTTTGTTCTTTTAAATACACAACACGTTTTAACACATACAGCGTTTGTTTGTGCTAATACATTTCTGGGTGTGGTCTGCGATAACACAGCTGTGATATTTTAAAACACTATGTACCGTGTATCGTACTTTTTTTATCATGATGGGCCAAATATTTACGTAATGCGACTACTTGGCATTGAGCTAAACAAGTATCTTATTTTCTTGAGTATAAGTCGCTCCTGAGTATAAGCCGCACCAGCTAAAACATGCATAAAAATAAAAAAAATAAAATAAAAAATCACATATAAATTGCATCTGAGTATAAGTCGCACACCTGACCAAACTATGAAGAAAAAAGCGACTTATACACGGGAAAATACGGTAATTCCCATGTATTTCTGACCACAGACTGTATAAAGAAGTGGATTAAGCGAGTGCGACGTCACCCACAGCGTTCGGCGCCAGTCAAACGACGCTCATCGAAGCGTTGAAACAGTTATAGGGGTGAATTTATGAGCAACCTCGAGGGAAAGAAGGCGCCTGATGTGTTTGTTATTAATGTTTACGGACAAAATAGTGAAATAAAAACACACCGGGATCATGTAGAGCGGGTTATACGAACAAAATGACGAGGTTCACTGCTGCAGATACAGAGAGAGGGGCGACAGTTTTTCAACGTGAAGTGAATTGGAGCCAGAGTTAGCTAGCGGGTTAGCTATGTCCATTTATATATGCACAATATACAATCTAGACCAGGGGCGTCAAACTCAATTTCACCGAGGGCCGCATCAGCAAAATGGTTCGTCTCAAATTTGCAAAGATATAAAAAATATGTCTGTATAACTCCTGACATTTTAACCTCCTGAGGCCCGAGCTCGTGCAGGACTTTATTTGCAAAAACTATTAACTGCTTGAACACATATATTTTGTGTAAAAAAACAAATGAGAAACAATTGTGCCTCTAGGAACAATGTGTCTCATTTGTGCTGCTGACAGGTGCAGGAAGACATATGCCTTTAAATAAAAATAAAAATGAAATAAAAATAAATATATACAATAAAAAAAATAATTTAAATACAATACAAAAATAAAATAAAATAAAATAATAAAAAAACAAAATAAAATAAAAAAGTAAAATAAAAAAATACAAAATAAATAAATATTCTAAACTCTTAGAAATATTCAAAATTGACCATGTTCTTGTTGCTGTTCTTCTAAAAATTTGCACTGTGGCCTAAACAACCCAAAATGTGTTGTCCACAGATGAGGACACCAGGTCTCAGGAGGTTAAGACAGTCAAACATTTAAATTTACCTCATCACGGGCCACATAAAATTACATGGCGGGCCGCATTTGACCCCCGGGCCTTGAGTTTGACACATGTGATCTAGACATATATTAACGTTTGTATCTTTTTTACCAGCTCAATTAAAACATTAAAACTGACGGAAAGTTAGTCGTTAGTACGTGTACCCCTCAACACGTACGCGAACGTTTTCATATTTTCTTGCGACACTGATCAAATTTAACCTGTACAGGGTCAAACACGTAAAACCTGTGACTCATTGTAGAAACGAGGCGTAGAAAATATCTGACAGGGATCATTGTGTCAGCGGCTTTAAGATGGAAGAGGTAAAAAGCGCGTAAGAAATCGCTTCGTCGAGGTAACCAAGTCTGTGCCTGAACGCTCTCCTACACAACTAATCTAACTCTCCTCCGTCTAAACACACCGAGGCCCCGATGAGTCATCAGCGGAGCTCTGTCTCGCAAGGTCAGTGGCAATGAATAAAGTAAAAATGTGCTTAAAAATACAAGGCCGTTTTACAAGCTACGCTAAGAGCTGGCAACAAAAGCCAGTCGTCCGGCCGTTGCATCCATGGGTTTATAATGTTGTAAAATTAGCACTGTTGCCATAGCAGTTTGGGAGTAATGGCAAAACGCTCGGTCTTTTCAACGGCGATACGTCCTCAAAATGTCGTACGTAACAGGAAGCGGAAACCGTGAATACAAAAAAAGCATAGTATACGTAAAGTAAAAGCACGTAGTGTCATTATATTGCAGCTATCTACTGAAACGCAGTAGCTGGAAGTGATTTCAGATGGGTTTTTTTTTTATTTTGAGTGGTAAAATGTGACGTTTTACAGAAAGGTGTAAGTAAACATGTCTGCGTAATCGCTCAGTCAAACAGCAGGTGTGGTCCGCAGCAAAAAAACCACTGTCATCGCACAAAAAGACCTTTGTCCCGTTGACAGATTTGAACATTTTCTTCGCTATAAGACGACGTGTAAATGTTATTATTAAACTAAGAGTCTCCAAATCTGCTCCTTTATGTGTTTTTTTTTAATGTATATCGGGTCTGCAGCCTGTTTGTCTCCATGGAGATGTTAGTGCGTTGCCTAAAATGTTCCACTGTACGGTATTAAACTTATTTATCTTCACAGAGACGAGCAGGTAAAGCAACGAGACAAGATACTGGTCAGATCTGTGGAGAGGTGACACGTGAACGACTGTATTTAAGGTAGTTTTGATGCATAAGTCTAGTGTCATAATGGAAAAAGTGAAAAAAATAACATCTTCACAGAGACGAGCGAGAAAAGTTACACAGTCCGTCTTTAAATAGCTCAAATAATTATATGTTACACAAAAAACACAGTAAAATTAAAGGAAATCGAAGTGACTTGACTCTCATCACAATCCGTTTTGAAAAATCGACTTTGATTTTGCAACAAAGGACGAAGAGGCTGATGTTTCCCTGTTATGCAAGTTCAATCAACTAATCTCATAAAATGCAAATGCACAAGGAACTTTGGGACAAAATGTACACAGCTAATAGTCGCTAACCATTTCTACTCGATGCGCATGTACCGCGTCGTTATTGCGCAATGCACAAACACAGACATGAATATGCACAAGTGATTAGAGCCAAGAGTAAATGTGGCCACATTTTAAACAGAGGGAAAGCAACGAGCAGCAGGCCCAGTCATTTGTCCTGCCTTTATGGGTTTAGATTACTGAACAGAACTATATTTTGTTAGTGAAAGGGACCACAAACTCCCACGCTGTCGACAATCAAGGCAGACACGTTGAACAAAGCAGCACTTTTAACGCTACAAAAAAAAGCTGTTTGCGATTTTGTCATTTTGAGCTGAAAAGCAGTTTTGTTTCATGCGTTTAGGCCAAATAATCTCAGCGATATTAAAGCCACATTATGTAACTCTTCTGATGGAGGGTCCACCACCTCGTTTTCTCCAAGAAGACGTTGCTTTTCCTGGAGAGTTCTTACGTAGAGAACTTATATATCTTACATTTATTCAATTACAGTGTTTTATTATTTAAAACATGCCTTGAAAAACATATGTAGTCTTACTGAACGTGCTCGCTTTTACACAGATCTGACAGTTCACTTGGTCTGGTGGCATCGCCCACTTGTCTCTATGGAAATGGAGTTAGTTCTTCACTGTGGGACATTCTATTCTTCAAGTGGTGAATGATATCGTACATTTTTTATCATGATGTGCCAAATATTTACTTGGCATTGAGTTAAAAAAGTATCGTATTTTCTTGAGTATAAGTCGCTCCTGAGTATAAGTCGCACCAGCCAAAAAATGCATAAAAATGAAGAAAAAAACCCCCTAATATTTCACATATAAATCGCATCTGAGTATAAGTCGCACACCTGGACAAACTATGAAGAAAAGAGCGACTTATAGACCGGAAAATACGGTAATTCCCATGTATTTCTGACCATAAAGAGGTGGATCACGTGAGTGCGACGTCGCCCACAGCGTTCGGCTCCATTCGAATGAAGCTCATCGAGGCTAGCCGTTATAGCGTCGAATCTGGAGTCGATTTCCTTATTTGGAACTGCAACCGCGAGTATCATAGCAACCAAAGAGCCAATCTGGAGCGAGGCTGTTGAAGGTAACGCCCCTTCCCTTCTGCACGACTGATTTAGCAGGGAACGGGCGTTTACCTGCGACAACACCGTCAATCAAACCTGTTGCTAACGCTAGCGGGAGAGACCTCGAGGATAGAACGCTCCTGATTTCTCGGTTATTAATGTTGATTTACAGAAAAAAAAAACAGCAAAATAAAAACACCAGGATCATGTAGAGCAGGTTAATACGAACATTTTAAAAACAAAATGATGATTTTTTACTGCTGCAGTTACAGAGAGAGGGGCGGCTAGCGTGTTAGCTTTGTCCATTTATATATATATAGTCTATGTAGTGAACTCTCCACTAGAAAAGTTACATAGTGGACCTTTAGCAATAAACGAGATTCACAGTTTTATCGATCATTTCAACCTGAGAATTCTTCACCGCCGTCCTCCTCCTTTAAACTATAGGCCCTTTGAAATTTCACATCAACGTGGGATTATTTAAGGAGCTGTTGCTAAGTTATAAACGAACAGTCTCTTACCCTCCACGGCTCTCTTGAAGAACACCTTGCAGCTCCCACAGGTGACGACGCCGTAGTGGCATCCGGAGGCCTCGTCGGAGCACACCAGGCAGATCTTATGGGTGCTCCCTGATTTGGACTGGCTCTGCACCGAGGAGGAACCAGCGTCTCCTGTCCGGGACGTGGAGCTGCACACAGACCAAAGGAAAAGGCGGATTTAATACAGAAACGTGGCTTTTGTAAAGAAACGAAGCAACACTCAAGACGCTTATTACTACAAGGTGCTTATTTGAAGAGGCATCGACAGTTACGGCTTTTCTGTATTGTTTTAGGACGGCCTTGGTGTTGCTTTATCAGAAGTAGTAGTAGTAGTAGTAGTACACACATCTTGAATCTCGCTCCAATCGTTATGCACAGTTGTCCCTCACTATAACGTGGTTCTCCTTGCGCGGTCTTGCTGTTTCGCAGACTTTTTTGTGCAATTTTCGTTCAGACAAATTTACATAAACGTTGGATCGCGGTGTGACTCTGAAGTGCTGTGCGTTTGCGATTTGTTTTCTCCCCGACAAAACCCACGATGTCGATGAAATGTTCTGCACCGACAAAGACGCCTACGAAGGTTTTTTGAACTTTGAGAGAGTTTAAACGAGAGAGAAATGTGAGAAAATGTTAATGTTTGTGTGAGAAAAGTGTATAAAGTGTGTGGTGAGGGGTTTTACAGCCAAAAACATAAAGAATAACTAAAAAATAAAGCTGATACTTTGCGGATTTCGCTTATTGCGGGTTATTTTTAGACCGTAGGGTGGTAGTGTAAATTTCACACAAATAAAACTCAATTTGATAGTAAGGAATATACTCAATACCGATACCGATTCCAATACCACGATGATAATAAAAGACAACAGAATGTGATTTTCAGCATTAAATCATAGTACTTTCTTTTATATCTGTATAATCCCTCAGTCGTCCAATATGTTCCATAGTGGTCCATGGGCGTTTACTTGTCTATGTGTCTTATACTTGTTCTAATACAGCTCAAGATCATTCTAAAACTATTCAAGAAAGGTTCTGTGCAGGTGACCTTTTTAGTTTTAGTATCTGATTGTCGATACTTTTGATAACCTTCCGTCAGTCTGTCCAAGTGCTGCACCTTAAAAGGCTTTGTTAAGTCAGTAAATGTAATACAAGTGTAAAGCATCATTATTAATACACCCCCTGGATTTAACGACGCAAATATGTTGGTGTTGCTGCAGTTGGTCCGGTCGAGGTTCAGCAGAATGAGGTCAGCTGACACCTGAATATACTGAATGACCAGGTTATTACATCAGTGGATTTGTTCTTCCCTGATGACACGGACAGATTCAAAGATGAGAATGACAGGATTCAACAGGATCAAAGTGTGAAAGAGAGAGACAGGGAGTGTGAGACAGAGAGAGAGAGAGAGAGGGAGAAGAAGAGAGAGAGGGAGAAACAGAGGCAGGGGGAGAGATGCACAGAGAGAGACAGAGAAAGAGAGAGGGAGAGAGAGGGAGGCAGAGCGAGAAAGAAGCAGAGAGAGGGAGAAGCAGAAAGAGAGAGACAGAAACAGAGAGAGAGATGCACACAGAGAGAGGGAGAGAGAAAGAGAGAGAGGGAGACAGAGAAAAAGAGAAGCAGAGGGAAGGAGAAGCAGAAAGAAAGAGAGCGGGAGAGACAGAGACTGAGAGAGAGATGCACACAGAGAGAGGGAGAGAGGAAGAGAAAGAGGGGAGAGAGAGGGAGGCAGAGAGAGAAAGAAGCTGAGAGAGGGAGCAAAAAGAGCAAAAAGAGAGACAGAGACTGAGAGAGATGCACAGAAAGAGAGAGAGAGAATGAGGGAGAGGGAGGCAGAGAGAAAGAGAAGCAGAGAGAGGAAGCAGAAGGAGAGAGAGACAGAGACATCATTTTCACACATGGATTGTCCACCACAGAGTCCAGACCTTAACCCCATTGAGAATCTTTGGGATGAGCTGGAGAAGCTTTGAGCAGCGTCAGACTCGACCAGCATCAATGTGACATCTTGGTCAGAAATTAACGCAACACTGGATGGAAATAAATCTTGTGACGTTGCAGAAGCGAAATCGAAACAATGCCACAGCGAATGCAAAAGCTAAACGCGGTCCAACCAAAATATTAGAGTGTGTGACCTTTAATTTTTGGCCAGGCAAGTTCTGATTTTAAGTGTTAGAATCATCAATACACAGAAAAGAAAACTCTGCAGATGACTCAAGCCTGTAGTTTCTCAGCTAATACTTGAATTCCTAGTTTAAACTGTTTACACTCAGTACTTGAGTCTTGTCTCCTGTGTTGCCCTGGTTTACAAGCCGTGTACTGAAAGAACCTATAGTGCCTGAACGCAGTTAAAGAGGACATGAAGTCAGCTGAGGATGCAGAGAGAGGGTTATGGGGGTGGATGATTCACTTTGCGTACATGCAGGCCTAAAAACGACATCCCTCGGATATATCCTCTCTTCAGAAAACGCACTGCTGCTGCTTGCTACACGACTGCAACTAAAGCAAAACACGAAACAGATTTTTACCAAAGTCACGTCACCCCGTTTCGTATAAATATTGTTTTAATATCTCCAGGCAAGATTCAACTGTGCAGTCAAGCGCAGAGCCACTTTGGATAGATTACCGTTTTGTTGCTTGGATAGAAACTTCGGGGGGATTTCGCGCTGCCAAAACTGAAGTTGCACAAACACATGCGAAAACCATTCCAAGCGAGACAGTAATCCAGATATATTATTTAACTGCGACGCGTATACAGTCCACGTAAATCCCTGTAATGGCCTACTAATCTGAGCTTCCCCGTTTAAAATCCTTCCTTTTAATCATGAATGTGTAAGTAAAGACAACAAATACCCGAGTCGGTCACCGGACTGCGCTCTTCAATGTGGTAACTAAGAGCGTCGGGTGGTGTTGTGTTGCTCGCTAATGCCTTCATTAAACCTGCTGGGGCGTACGTACACGGGGTAACCTACACGAACGCGCACTTCGAAGCATTATGGAGGTATTCTATTGACTTCCTGGAGACTAAGAGTAGTAGATGTACATGCCAACGCTCTACCAACCCTAACCTAGATGAACTTATGTGTTACAAAAGATATATTAAGTGTCTTTCTGGTATCTGCTATCTATGACCTCGATGATTAGAAACTCTTAAAAGGCCGTTCGGAGTCTCTTTTAACTCTGTGTAAACCTGATTCCTGGTTTAATAGTAGATTTCAGTCCCCACAGTGCGTTAAATACCCGCTCGTACGTCTATGCACGCGTTGCCCTGATCCTTTAACCGTGTAATTAGTTTAGAAGTGAGCGACGCACCTGCAGTCGGACTCCTCGCCATTACAGATAACGTCACTTTGACCAACGGGGAAAGTGTGTCAGGGGTTCAAAGGGTGCATGATAAGACCGGGACAGACAGCACCGCCACTGCGCCGTCAGAGCTACAGCGGAGAATCACACACTCAAGAGTTTAAGCCTTTTTCTGCTGTTTGGTTTGGCTACACATAGGCAGGAATGTATAGGGTCCTTATGTAACGGAGATCTCTCGCAGAGCTTGATAATGGCTGTACATTATGGTCAAAGGAATCTTTTGCTTGAGTCCCCTAGATGTATGGATGTCGGGATGGATTCAATTGGCAATTAATGATGATTATTGTCAAATTAGAAGGAAGGATTTTAAAAGAATGTGGACAACAGGAAGAATACGGTTCACGTCGCAGCGCAGAAATGCCACGGTGAACGTTATGAGAAAAATGTGACGATTGTTGTGGAACAGTATAAAACAGTATAAATATATCTAAATGTAACCAAATGTAATGTAAAAATAAATGCAACTACTTTTTAATTTTGTTAATCAATCATTTCTATACTTATACAAGTTACAAATCTTGCAAACATTGAACAAAAATGTATGTGTAACTGTGTCTTCTGATAAACTGATATTTTAAGACAGTCAGACCTTTTAATTTACCTTGTCGCGGGCTACGTAAAATGACGTGGCGGGCCGCATTTGGCCCACGGGCCTTGAGTTTGACACGTGTTGTGGAAGAAGAAAAAGTCATGAATCCCTCGTTATGCAAATTACCAGGTATAATAATCACTACAGCCGGGGAATTAAAGAGCAAAACAAAAAATGTAGCCTCGGGAGTCCAGAACAACATCTAAAAATCAATAAACAAACGCTCGTTATAGTTTTTAATAGGACAAATTACTCTATATCTTACAAGTAGAGGCACGGATAATATTATATCTGACTGACCTACATTAACTAGCTCTTCATGGACAGTCCAAAGACGACACAAGGCTTATATAAACTGGAGCTGGACCAAAGCAGGATCTGGGAAAAGGTCCAGGACAGTGTATCCATAACTTTGGGCTGAGGTATCGACCTTCGTCTATACGGTACAAGTCTAGACAGACGAGGGCTCTAAACACTATCAGCATTTATACAGCAGGAGTCCGTCTGTGGTATAACGACAGTAAGACACAAGCTGACAACAACCTAATACCGAGGTGACGATAGATAGATTTAAAGCTCTACTGTTGAACATTTAAATGGTAAAGCAATAACAGCTCCATGGAGACGAGCAGAAGAAAAAAACGTCCAGCCTAGAAAGTGAAAAAGAACCACAGGGAAGCAAGTGTTCACCATGAGAAAGGAGGTTTTATACACAAAATAAAGAAAAACAACACTTCAAATCATTGCGTTAGAATAATTTATGTTAAAAGGGGAAAAAAATCAACAACTCTGACACCGCGTTTTTGGTACGACTTGAGCCATTTGTAAAGTAAACTGTTCTGCACGGTCCAGCTTATAAGCAGACCGAGCAGCTGCCACCAGAGGGCCCCCAAGAGCTCGTACATTTATACTGAAGGCTTGTGTGTTTACAGCAGCCTAAATATCCGTCTAAAACAATTACATTTGTTTTATATCTATAGTAGTAAAATATCTACAGCTGCTACATTTGTTTTTGAGTCGGGCAGAGGCGAGGGCAGCTACGTGTTTCAATTTAAGCCACTGTCGCCAACTGGAACACATTAAAATCCAACAGAAATGAAGAAAAAATGTTTTAGAACTTTAAAAATCTCAACCCCCCTCTTTATATGTTTGTGTACTATTATTGTGGCTATAGTAGTTGTGATATTCTGGATGTTTTCAGTCTGATGTTGGTCATAAAAACACAAATACACGTTCGCTGTCGGGGGGGGCCCCAGAGGTAAATTCACCTTAGGGCCCCCCTGAAAGCTGGGACCGGCCCTGCACACAGCACCAGTTAAATCCTAACACTATCTGATTTGGAGAAACAAACATAATTTACAGCTTTTTGCATCATCCATATCTGAAAAACCAAACCAAAAATGAAAATTATTATGAAATTCTGATGCAACTCAACCGTTTCCAGATCCTTCAAGTGTCAGCGCTCGGCCGCGATGTCTCCGTCAGCAGCGTCTGAACCAAAGCAACTCTACATGGCCAATATTTGAACTCCTACAAGTAACAAACAAACTCCACATGTAGCATAGCGGCGTCTGCTGGCAATTAAGAGGGGATTATGTGACCACACGCTTTTCCCGGCTATTACTGGGCTATCTGTGGAATCTGGTGGATGATAATTAAACTAGACAAAGCAACAAGCAGGTGTTCAGTCATTTTTGTATCAATGTGTCTTTAAAAATGATTGATTAGTGATAGTGTAACCCCTTCCATCTAGGGTTACCCTTACCTAGTCAGTGTTTGACCCTGATTGGCTCACTCCCAATTGGTTGGTGAATAAATGACTGGAGCAGCTCTGTACCTGTCTGCTCCTCCGCCCCTCCCACTCCGCTCTCACTGTGTCTGTGCAACTGGCGTTTGGACTGGATGACAACTACTCGGCTTTAAACATTACTTTCCACATTCTTCTCACACACGACTCAATGGTGAGTTTTGCCAAAACGTTTTCGATCTTAAATAATCATTGAAATCCCCCAAATTCAAAGCCAGTGCCGAGTTTGGCGTAAATTAAGTCGCGGTTTGTTTCCGCATATCCGCGTGTTGAATTCCGCTAAGAATGCGAGTATTTTTGTGTTTGTTTTGAATTACGGCAATCATTAACTAAAATTTATGAATGAAACATCATGTTCTAATTAACTTTGATGTGTTAACTTTAATTCGGCAGCACTGCTATGCTGTTTTGATACATTCTGTTAATGTAATTGATATATATTGTTAATCTAATTGTGCACTGCTGGCGGTATTGTCGGGCGTAATGTGTAGTCTTGATTTGTTGCGCAACTGTTTTTATTATGAATGTTGAAATGTTACGGTAACTGAACTGAGATCCTGTTTTGACCTTGTTTTTAGGTCAGGTTTTTTTTCATGGGACCAAACAGATTCTCTACTGATGGCGAGCTGGTAGGACTAATATATTTTGTTTTGCTCCGCGAACTGTGGATTACGGATTTGCGTGATTACAAACTGAACCTGAACTGAATCCTAAAAAAAAAAAGGGAATAAACTGAACTCTTACACAAAGTCACACAACTTAAAAAAAAAACTGAACTGAACTCTCACACAAAGTCAAAATCTTTGACAAAGAACTGCCTTCTTTTTTTGTTGTTGTTTAAAAACGTTACTTTTGTTCATTGTAATTTGATTAAATGGTATGCCACTTTGTTTTGACTTTCACCAAATATATTTTACTTTATTCCAATCTGTTCTGTGTGTGTCATTCATGCACAAGCTCCCTGAGCAGCCTGTTCTTCTGTCGTCTTAATGCGTTAATTGCCATAAACAATAGCCCAACCAACTAAATATTTTATAGTGGTTACATTTGGCGAGCTAGCCAGGAGCTTGTGGTTATGAATGATATGGTTTTGTGAATTAACATTTATGTGAATCTTGGGTATATTATTTGAACTGCTTAAATCATGAATTTATCTGAAATGAATGCTGCAAAGTGCATTATGGTTTCTGGTGTCACTCATACTGTGAAAGATGATGAATTAATCAGTTTTCTAAAACAATATGGGTCCATTGAAAAGAGTTCCTATGTTAATGATGTATCAAGCCCATACTTTAAAAACCTGATCATTGAATTTTCTGACTCTGCTGCTTTAACTACTCTCGAACCAATATTGCCATATAATTACAGCCTAAAAGAAGAACCAGACATTACATTCCGTATACAAACCTTTCCTGTAGAATGCACAGATACAGTGGGAGGGGCAGCGACAACCTCCCCTGACTACCTGGATGAGCTGAGATACTTGGCTCGAAGAAGTGGACAGAATTTTGAACTTGTACTGAAAGATGTCATGACTCAAATCAGTCAGCACTTGGACACAATTGAAATGAACCCGGATATGGGAAATGATGAGGATACTGAAGAGGAGGGAGATGATCAATTTGTGGATCTGTTTGCTCCCTTGCCTGGCCAGCAGGGGGCAGCAATCCAAAATCCTACATCTGACCAGCAGGGGTCAGTACCTGCAGCACAACAAATCTCACTCTCCAGTACACAACTGAACCCCCCAGAAGTCCAAAAAGTGGTGGTGGAGCATATTGTCAAAACAGGGGAAATGTCAGCTCACTCATTACCTTCTGTGAGACTTCGCACATTCTCTGGAAAAACACCCAAATCTGCAAATGAAAGTGAATATGAAGCATGGAGAGCACAAATTGAATCATTAATGGCAGATCCTGCTTTGTCCCCTCTGCACGTGACACGAAGAATATTGGAAAGTTTGTTGTCTCCAGCGGCAGATGTGGTCAGAGCATTGGGACCAAACACTTTGCCTACCATCTATTTGAAAGTGTTGGATTCTGCCTATGCCACTGTACAGGATGGAGAAGAGTTATTTGCTCAGTTTTTGAATACCCTACAAGACCCCGGAGAGAAGCCCTCTGCTTACCTGCAGCGCCTGTCACTTACCTTGAACACAGTGGTGAAGCGTGGAGGGGTTTCTTCTCAAGATGTGGACAAACATTTATTAAAACAGTTTTGCCGTGGATGTTGGGACAATGCCATGATTACCAAATTACAGCTGGAACAAAGAAAAGCAAAACCTCCTGTATTCTCTGAGCTGTTGTTAATGTTGAGGACAGAAGAAGATCGGCAGCAGGCGAAAGAAACCCTCATGAAGAAACACTTGGGCTCATCCAAGCAGCAACGAGTGCAGCTGCACACTCAAGGCACGTGTTCTTGTGGCCACACCGATGCTGAAAGCGCTACTATTGCTGAGCTGAAACAACAAATGAGAAAACTTCAGCAACAGATGTCCACCCTTCTCTCACAACAAAGTAAAGGCTCTGTTGGAAAAAAATGTCAGCCACAAGGTGGAGCCAAGGGTCAACCCTCATGGCCCAAACCAGGGTTCTGCTTTAAATGTGGAGAGGATGGGCATATTGCCCCTAACTGTACCAACTCAGCCAATCCAACTCTGGTTCAACAAAAGAAAAAGATGTTGCAGCAAAGACGGGAAGCATGGGCCAAGAATAAGAACACCGGTCAGTTAAACTAGAAGCAGTCTCTGAGGGGGGACGAGCCGAGACTGCTGCCATCCAATGTCCCAAAATCCAAGGTCATCAACTACCGAAAGGACTTGTTGGTACCAAGTGTACAGGTCAGATTGTTATAGGTGGAGTCACTGTAAATTGTCTGCTGGATACAGGGTCGCAGGTTACCACAGTTTCACAATCTTTCCACTCTGTCCATCTGTCTGACCAGAAGATCCAACCATTGAACAATCTGCTGGAAGTCGAGGGAGCAAATGGCCAGGCTGTGCCCTACCTGGGTTATATAGAACTCAACATCACCTTCCCTTCTGAGTTCCTGGGTGCTTCTGTTGAGGTGGCTACGCTTGCCCTGGTGGTACCAGATTTGAAGACCTCTACACCATCTATCCTCATTGGAACTAATGCCCTTGACCAAGCATATCAACAGTTCAGTGAGCTTGGTGTTGAGTTCAGACCTGTTCAGCATGGTTATCAGATGGCCCTGACGGTGCTGGAGCGACGCCATAAATTGGCTCAAGACCGCTTTCATGGAGTTGTCAAGCTGAATACTGCTGAACCTCAAACAATTCCGGCAGGGCAGACTGTTGTTTTGGAAGGCATAACCATTGCCTGCTGTTTGCAAGGAGAGAAGTCGGTGATGGTTGAGCACCCAACCTCATTTGCACTGCCTGGGGGTCTGATGGTCAAGTCTTGTCTGGTCGACATCAACAGCCATCTGCCATGTGTGGTCCCTGTGCTTATCCACAATGAATCAAAGCACAATGTCACTTTATGCCCCAGAGTTGCCATTGCTGAAGTAAGTGCCTTCCAGTCTGTGTCTTGTACTCACCAGTTTACCCAGGACACTTCTGAAACGATGCCATCTGATGAAGCCAGGCCAAGATATGAATACAACTTTGGCAATACATCCCTGTCCCCTGAATGGAAAGACAGAATTATCAAGAACTTGAACAGCATTCCAGAGGTTTTTGCTCAGCATGATGTGGATTTTGGCAGAACAGACAAGGTCAAGCACCAAATCAAACTTGCTGATCCAACTCCATTTAAGCAAAGGCCTCGGCCCATCCATCCTCAAGACCTTGATGCAGTTCGCAAACATTTACAAGAACTCCTGGAGTCCGGAGTCATCAGAGAGTCTGAGTCACCATTTGCATCTCCTATTGTGGTGGTCAGGAAGAAAAATGGAACTGTCAGACTGTGCATAGATTATAGGAAACTCAACCTTCAAACAATCAAAGATGCCTATGCCTTACCAAAACTTGAAGATACCTTCACAGCTTTATCGGGATCACGGTGGTTTTCTGTATTGGATTTGAAGTCTGGATACTATCAGATTGAAATGGAGGAAACTGATAAGTGTAAAACGGCTTTCGTGTGCCCTCTTGGATTCTTTGAATTTAATCGCATGCCTCAAGGAGTTACAAATGCACCGAGCACTTTTCAACGGTTGATGGAGAAGTGTGTCAGAGAGATGAATTTGAAGGAAGTGCTGGTCTTCATTGACGATCTCATTGTGTTTGCTCCAACCCTCGAGGAACATGAAAAACGGCTAATGAGAGTGCTGCACAGATTAAAGGAGTTTGGATTGAAACTGTCGGTTGAGAAATGCATGTTCTTCCAGAATTCAGTGCGATATTTGGGTCATGTGGTTTCTCAGAACGGGGTGGAGACTGATCCTGATAAGATTGAGGCCTTAAAGTCATGGCCTATTCCAAACAATCTCAAAGAACTCAGATCATTCCTTGGATTTGCAGGATATTATCGCCGCTTTGTCCAGGGCTATTCTACCATTGTGAAGCCTCTTAACGAACTTACATCTGGCTACCCTCCGCTTCAGAGACGACTGCAGAATTCTTTAAAATCTGCTTTGTATCTGGATCCCAAGCAGCCATTCGGTGCTCGTTGGAATGCGGTTTGTCAACAAGCATTTGATGCCATCAAGGAAAAGCTCACTACGGCGCCGGTGCTTGCTTTTGCTGACCCGCAAAAACCCTATATTCTGCACACTGACGCCAGCTCCATCGGCTTGGGGGCCATTTTGTATCAAGAGCAAGGAGGCCACAACCGAGTTATCGCCTACGCTAGTCGGGGCTTATCAAGATGTGAATCCCGATACCCAGCCCACAAGTTGGAATTTCTAGCATTGAAATGGGCAGTGACCGAAAAATTTCATGACTATCTTTATGGTGCAACATTCACGATAATAACTGATAGCAATCCACTCACTTACCTCCTTACCTCTGCCAAGCTGGATGCCACCAGTTATAGGTGGTTGTCGGCACTATCCACGTACAGCTTCAAGATCCATTACCGAGCAGGCAAAGCAAACACAGACGCAGATGGTCTTTCCCGCAGACCACACGGTGAGCTGTCAAATGACTTGATGTCTCAGAAGGAGAGAGAGCGGATCCTGAAGTTTACTCAACAGCATTTGGGTGAACCTACTTTGATTACAATTGACCAGCACACAGTTCAAGCACTTTGTGACCGCCACCTGATCTACAGTTTGCCTGACGTGTACCCTGAAAATGCACTCATTTATTCGTTGTCTACTAATGCCACCAGCCTTCCGGACAGTTTCACTGCCGACACTCAGTTTACTTCCACTGTTCCGATGTTGAGTCCTGCTGAGATTGCTACCAAGCAGAGAGCTGACCCAGCCATCCGACATGTCATTGTTCAACTGGAAACCGGAGCATCGCCGCCCCCCTCCATAAGGGAAGAATATCCTGAACTGCCACTTCTTCTGCGAGACATAAATCGAATGGAGCTCCAAAATAACATCCTCGTTCGAAGAAGACAGCTCGGGAATCAGACTCAGTACCAACTGGTACTACCTGTCGAGTGTCGTGCTGATGTTCTGAGCAGTTTACATGATGGCATGGGGCATATGGGCATCGACCGCACCTTGGATCTGGTCCGCACACGGTTTTTCTGGCCAAAAATGGCAAATGACATCATTGTAAAAGTGAAGACCTGTGAGCGATGCATCAAGAGGAAAGCTCTGCCTGAGAAAGCTGCCCCGCTGATCAATATCAGAACATCACGTCCATTGGAGTTGCTGTGCATAGACTTCCTGTCATTAGAACCGGGTCTGAGCAAGATAAAGGATATTTTGGTCATGACGGATCACTTTACCAAATATGCAGTTGCCATTCCAACTCCAAATCAAAAAGCAAAGACTGTTGCAAAGACTCTCTGGGACCATTTTTTCGTACACTATGGTATACCTGAAAGGATACACAGCGACCAAGGGCCAGATTTTGAGTCGAGAACCATGAAGGAACTATGTGACATGGCAGGCATCTTGAAAGTCCACACTACACCATACCACCCCCGTGGCAATCCAGTTGAACGTTTCAACAGAACTCTACTTAACATGCTCGGCACACTATCTGCAGAAAACAAATCTCATTGGAAAGACTTTGTTAAGCCACTTGTGCATGCTTATAATTGCACTCGTAACGACACCACTGGATTCTCTCCCTATGAGTTAATGTTTGGTCGTCAACCAAGATTACCCATTGACTTGGCTTTTGGACTTCCTGTGAAGGAGCCAGCTCACACACATTCTGAGTATGTCCAGAAACTACGGGAAAACCTGGAAAAGAGCTATAAACTGGCAACAGAGAATGCTGAAAAGGTCATGTCCCGAAACAAAAGCCGGTTTGACAAACATGTCACCCCTTCACAGTTGGAGGTTGGCGATCGAGTGCTCGTTCGTAATGTCAAGTTGCGAGGAAAACACAAAATTGCAGACAAGTGGGAGTCCGATGTCTATGTGGTTGTAAAACGGGCTGAAGAGCTTCCAGTGTATACAATTAGACCAGAGCACAAAAGCAAACCCTTACGAACTCTTCATCGAGACTTGCTCTTGCCCTGTGGGTATTTATCAGTCGACAGCAAACACAAAGTCAAGCCAGCACCCATAGTAAAACCACCTCAGATTGCGTCCACTGATTCAACTTCTCATGATGATGATTCAGACTTTGTGCCAGGCGATTTTGTACCCAGTTATTGGTACAATCCAATTCCTGAACCAGTAAGGTTTACTACCACCGTGGATATCGCTCCAGCAAGAGTGGAGCCTGTTTATGCTGATCCTCCACAGAAAAGCCCACCTATCCAGTCAAATGAACCCCCTCTAAATCCATCTGACTCTACAGACATTGAGGTTGAATCCTTGGCTGAAGATTTGGGGCTTACTCAAAGATCTGATTCAAGCGAAGTTAACTTGGCAACAAACTTACCTGCTCCTATTGTGGATATCCCAGTAACAAATGTTACACCTCATTCAGAACCTGGGGAAGAAGGATTAAATGAATTGGACCACTCACCTTCCGGATCGTCAGACTCGGATTCACCAATCTCATTTGAACAACCAAGTGGCCGTCCCACCAGAACAAGGAAACCCCCGGATCGTCTGCATTACAGCAAATTGGGTACTCCATGGATGAAAAGTCTTCAAGCTATTTTCAATGGTCTGAGCACAGCTTTTAGTTATGAACTGGAAGATGCTGAAGTTACAGTTGGTGCTGCTTCATCTCCATCTGCTGTCTGCAGCCAACCCGGTCAATGTACGAGGACATACATTGAGTCAGGGGGGGACCCTGTAACCCCTTCCATCTAGGGTTACCCTTACCTAGTCAGTGTTTGACCCTGATTGGCTCACTCCCAATTGGTTGGTGAATAAATGACTGGAGCAGCTCTGTACCTGTCTGCTCCTCCGCCCCTCCCACTCCGCTCTCACTGTGTCTGTGCAACTGGCGTTTGGACTGGATGACAACTACTCGGCTTTAAACATTACTTTCCACATTCTTCTCACACACGACTCAATGGTGAGTTTTGCCAAAACGTTTTCGATCTTAAATAATCATTGAAATCCCCCAAATTCAAAGCCAGTGCCGAGTTTGGCGTAAATTAAGTCGCGGTTTGTTTCCGCATATCCGCGTGTTGAATTCCGCTAAGAATGCGAGTATTTTTGTGTTTGTTTTGAATTACGGCAATCATTAACTAAAATTTATGAATGAAACATCATGTTCTAATTAACTTTGATGTGTTAACTTTAATTCGGCAGCACTGCTATGCTGTTTTGATACATTCTGTTAATGTAATTGATATATATTGTTAATCTAATTGTGCACTGCTGGCGGTATTGTCGGGCGTAATGTGTAGTCTTGATTTGTTGCGCAACTGTTTTTATTATGAATGTTGAAATGTTACGGTAACTGAACTGAGATCCTGTTTTGACCTTGTTTTTAGGTCAGGTTTTTTTTCATGGGACCAAACAGATTCTCTACTGATGGCGAGCTGGTAGGACTAATATATTTTGTTTTGCTCCGCGAACTGTGGATTACGGATTTGCGTGATTACAAACTGAACCTGAACTGAATCCTAAAAAAAAAAAGGGAATAAACTGAACTCTTACACAAAGTCACACAACTTAAAAAAAAAACTGAACTGAACTCTCACACAAAGTCAAAATCTTTGACAAAGAACTGCCTTCTTTTTTTGTTGTTGTTTAAAAACGTTACTTTTGTTCATTGTAATTTGATTAAATGGTATGCCACTTTGTTTTGACTTTCACCAAATATATTTTACTTTATTCCAATCTGTTCTGTGTGTGTCATTCATGCACAAGCTCCCTGAGCAGCCTGTTCTTCTGTCGTCTTAATGCGTTAATTGCCATAAACAATAGCCCAACCAACTAAATATTTTATAGTGGTTACAATAGGTTTTACTCTGGATGCCCTTCCTCACTTGTGCTACACTTGTATAAAACAGATTTGATCTTGTAAAATGGCATATGTGTAAAAACAACTTATATCATACGGGTAAAGTGTGTTTTATTTACATTATTAACTCATTTATTTTTTGTTTTATTGTGAATATATGTTGCACGTAGCTAACTGTTCTTCATTTATAGGTTTCTAAACAAATACAGAACATATATTGTAAAAGTTTGTCGTTTTTTTTTAGTTTTATTAACATTCTTTAGGTCATGCAGTTGTATATAGATTCTGCAGCTAACATGAATATTGTTTAAATGCACGTTTTTGTTGGAATATACAGAGTTCTAGGGTCTAAATCCAACATTTTTCAATTTTTCTTTTAGATATTTACTTAAGAAATCAATGCAATCAATCAATTATCAATAATAAATAGCGTCATTCAGCGTCGTTTCTGTATATAACGTAGACTTAGGGGTGGGCGATACGCAAAAAATCAATAAATTATGGATATTTAGACAGATCACGATGTAAATTTTATTATGATTCATGTTTTCTTAATAGATTTCTTCTTCTTTTGAAAGTTTACTCTTCACTGTGACATAATCCAGGGATGACAAGAGGGAGGAAAAATGGAAAAATCATGTAGAAAGAAAAATCAGTTCTATAAAAAATGTATAAAAAAGCCAACCAAGTAAATACATTTTTTTTTATGTTACAGTATTGTGGAGTTCAGGTCAGGATGAAGCACGTGACTTCAGCCCGATCCTTTTGTGGTTATAATTAATGAAGAAAATTTTTTGTTTTGTCTTTTTCAATCCACCTGTCACTCACTCAGAGCATGACCGAGACTGACCAATAGGGGGAGTAGTTGTTGGAAAGTGTTATTTAACCCTCTGGTGCACAGCGGTCACTGCAGTGGACAGCTACTAAAACAACTTTCTCTTTAATGCATCGGTTTATGTGGTGGAGCCTCTGGAGTGCTCTCTGCTGCCACACTCCATTGAGATCAATTCAGTGGTCAGTCGGTGTAACTGCAAGTAAATTTCCTCTGATTGTTTTTCTTATTCAGGCCTAAACGTTGCATCTAAACTTGAAATTTCCCCCCAAAAATGTTGAAATGTTTTTTAAAGCATAAAAAGAAAGATGTGTTGGTATATTTACAATAGAGCACAAGTTAATTCATATTTACAGGCAGTTCACAATGTTTTTTCATGTCCTGAGAAGAAGAAAAACACTTCAGAAAAAAATATATATATAAAAATCTTGACCAATGCTTTCGTAATTCATGCATCAGAGGGTTAACCATAAAGCTGCGTTAAACAAAAGCAAAATATGGAGATTTTTACTCGACGGGCACGATAACAGAATTGAATTACTACAGAGCTATAGTGCGATAAACGATAATGATATAAACTACTTTACACCAGTGATACAATAAATATATCAGGACATGAGCAGCAACAAATATAAAGTATGCATAGAGAATCCGTAAAAACAACTTTTTTGAGCTTCAGCAGTTGTTGTTTTTTTCATATTACAACAAAAATAACAAAGATCTCCCCATTATTGCGAAGAAAATGAACCCACGATAAATACTGAGACCCAAAATATAGTTCCATCTGACGAGATCATGATTTGATCTACAGTGGTTTCTCGTTTATCGCGGGGGTCACGTTCTAAAAATAACCCGCAATAGACGAAATCCGAGAAGTATCAGCAGTATCAGAAAACAAATTGCAAACATACAGCACTTCAGAGTCACACTGCGATCCAACGTTTATGTAAATTTGTCTGAACACATTCTGTACTGAACAGGAGACACGGCACGGAGGAGACTGATGGACAATGGTCTACAGTCCAACAGCCAATCAGGACAAAGAACACGACGCACGTTCATACACAGTGAAAAAACACGCAAAATTACACTAAAATAATCCGTGAAACAGCGAGACCGCGAAAGGTGAACCGCGATATAGCGAGGGACAACTGTATATTGATTCCCAAGCGTCTACTTCCCGCAACTTCAACAGCCTCGCTCCTGATTGGCTCTTTGGTTGCTATGATACTCGCACTCGGAATTCCAAATAAGAAACCCGGCTACAGATTCGCCGCTATAACTGCTAGCCTCGATTAGCTTCATTTGACTAGAGCCGAACGCTAAAGTTGGCGTCACGCTCACTTAGTCTATGAGCAGCACCAAAAAATATCAGTATCAACAAATCTGTATCAATATTGGCTGATACCGATACTGAAACCGATCCGTACTAGAAACAAAAGTATAATTATGATCATAACTTTCCACTGCGTCGATGAAAGTCAGCACCGGACATGGGACGATATAGCAATTTTGCGTCACGAATAACCGCGATTCACGATTATTTCACGATATTATAGCATATCGTTGCGAGGACGAGATCTCGATTTGTTTGGATTTGTATTGCCACATCACCCGGCTCCACATACGCTTAGCTAATTCCTCCTGACCTCAAAGTGTTACCTTAAGAAACTCCACTAGTGTAATGTGTTTGATATTAGACCCTGCAGCTCCTGGCCGTCACCCGATATGTCCTAAATCTGAGGGGGCGTGCGGTCCAAAGTAGTACTGTATTTATATCCCAGACGTATTTCTCCCGTCTGGATGCGACCGCTCTCTTGGCCGTCCCGATCGCCATCACCTTGATCCCGCCAGAGCGAAGGCAGCTGGAGATACTGCGAACACCGGTTACTAGGCAGTGCTCAGCCTGTTATTGCTCCCCTGGGTTTGGACCATTAACGAGGATTTACGGAGCAAGTGGTGTCATTACAAGCCCATTACGTGGAGTTAAATATGTCTTTAATTAAAATGGTATTAAGATGGTAATGGAAAACACAGTTATCAGTGCGTTTAAAGGTGGATTTGTTTTGAAATATCACCCAATACTATGGTTTTATTGTACTGTTTATCGCTAAAGACTTGACATCTACTCCACATTTATATTAAAGATGGAGTATTTCGCTATATCGACTCTTTTTTTTAGCGTTCTAGCGTGTTCTCTCTCTCTTCTATTCACATTTTTACCACTTTGTCTGTTCAAAAAGGACACACAGACAATGGGACAGCACCGTAAACTCCATATCTGTGTAAATATGGATAGAGCATGTTAGCTACACTGCGCGGCCAAAAAAAAATCCATGTAAATCGATATACCATGGGCGCTCCATCGACTCCAATTCGCTCCAATTCATTTTACACTGGAAACGCACGTGATCCTGAGGTTTTTATTTCGCTATTGTGTCCGTAAATCAAGATATGAACATTAATAACGGACAAAATCAGGCGCCTTCTTTCCCAGAGGTCGCTCCCACTAGCGTTAGCAACAGGTTTGACAGTGTTGCTAAGCGGGAAGGGGCGTTACCTTCAACAGCCTCGCTCCGATTGGCTCTTTGGTTGCTATGATACTCGCGCTCGGAATTCCAAATAAGGAACTCGGCTCCAAAATCGCTCCTACAACTGCTAGCCTCGACGAGCTTCGTTTAACTGGAGCCAAACCTCATTGGACGATTACGGTCTACTCTTTTTATCACGATAAACAATATTAAGTTGAATAAATACTGAATGAATAATTGGATAACCTTCCCCACATCATTCATCATTTCTGCGCTATACTCAAGCTAATACTATTTGTGTGCGCGTCTAAAGTGCATTAAAAGAAGGAAAAAGGAAGACAGGAAAGGGGAAAAAAAGGGAAAAAATGGGAAAAAAAGGAAAAGAGGAAAAAAAAGGAAGAAATAAATAAAAGAGAATGGAGACTCAACCCTGAAAATGAATGTCAATAGTGGTTTTAACTTCATAACTAAACTCACTCATTCATTCATTTTACCTGCTCAATAATAAAACATTAGCTCATTGTAAGCCCCGCCCCCTTAACCCGCCCCAAGCTCTGATCATTGTTTTATTTCTGTTTCTTTATCATTTTCTTGTCTGTTTCTTCGTCTCCTTTGCATGTTTCTATCTCTTGTCGAGTCCCGTTATGTTTTGTACTGTATTTTCCATAAATAAAATAATAATAAAAAAACAAAACAATATTACTGTTAATTGCCCCGTCCCTCGTCAGCACAAATTCAAAATCTGCTTTAGAGATTTTAAAGTCCTCGAGTGTTGACACCCGCTTGAATAATCACAGTGAAATTCCTCTTTTTAATTTACGACCAACTTCCTGTATTTCCTCACACGAACTTCCTCTTTCTCACCACCATCATCTTTTCACTTCATCTTTGCGTCTCCCAGGCCCCGCCCCCTTTTACCAGACTTATATAATGTCGTTCTATACGTCCAGTCCCTCCCCCCGTCGCCCGCCTCAGCGCCACGAAGAGTCGCACTGAACACACGGAGAACATTTGAGGTCAAGCAGCCTCACGGAGTCTGGTTCAGCTTCATGTGTGAGCGGAGGTGAGAGGAGAGATGTACGGTGTTTAGAGAAGAAGAGGGAGAGAGAGAGGAGAGGAGGGAGAGAGAGAGGGAGGGCACGCAGAGGAGGAGGACAGAGAGACAAACAGAGAGAGAGATACATAAAGATATAAAGAGAAAGAGAATCTAGTTCAGCTTCATGTGTGAGCAGAGGTGAGAGGAGAGATGTACGGTGTTTAGAGAAGAGAGAGAAAGAGAGGGAGAGAGAGGAGAGGAGGGAGAGAGAGAAGGAGGGCACGCAGAGGAGAAGGACAGAGAGACAGACGGAGAAAGAGATACGTAAAGATATAAAGAGAAAGGGAATCTAGTTCTGCTTCATGTGTGAGCAGACGTGAGAGGAGCGATGTACGGAGTTTAGAGAAGAGAGAGGGAGAGGGGGAGAGGGGGAGGAGAGGAGGGAGAGAGAAAGAGGGAGGGCACGCAGAGGAGAAGGACAGAGAGACAGACAGAGAGAGAGATATAAAGAGAAAGGGAATCTAGTTCAGCTTCATGTGTGAGCGGAGGTGAGAGGAGAGATGTACGGAGTTTAGAGAAGAGAGAGAAAGAGAGGGAGAGAGAGGAGAGGAGGGAGAGAGAGAAGGAGGGCACGCAGAGGAGAAGGACAGAGAGACAGACGGAGAAAGAGATACGTAAAGATATAAAGAGAAAGGGAATCTAGTTCTGCTTCATGTGTGAGCAGACGTGAGAGGAGAGATGTACGGAGTTTAGAGAAGAGAGAGAAAGAGAGGGAGAGAGAGGAGAGGAGGGAGAGAGAGAAGGAGGGCACGCAGAGGAGAAGGACAGAGAGACAGACAGAGAGAGAGATATATAAAGAGAAGAGAGGAAGAGAGAGGGAAGGAGAGGAGGAGGGAGAGAGCAGGCACTCTGTACGCTGTTTAGAGAAGAGAGGAAGAGAGGAGGGTGGGAGAGAGGGAGGGCACATAGAGGAGAAGGACAGAGAGAGACAGAAAGACATGAAGAGAAAGGAGAGAGAAGAAGGAAAGAAAGAGACAGAGAAAGATAAACATAAAGACCAGTTAGAGAAAGGAGAGATAGAAATGGAGCAATAGAAAAAAGAGAGAGACATAAAGAGAAAGGAGCGGTAGAAGGGGAAAGAGAGAGACAAAGAGAAAGAGAGATAGAAAAGCAGCGAGAGAGAAAAGGGGGGAGAGAGAGACAAAGCAAAAGATGAGAGATAGGAAGTGAGCGAGAGATAAGAGAGGAAGTGAGGGGGAGAGAGACAAAGAGGAACGATAGAAAGGGGAGTGAGAGAGAAAAGGGAAAGACAGAGAAACATAAGAAAGTGGAGCAATAGAAAGGAAGCAAGAGCGAGGAGATAGTGGGATGGATAGATAGATAGATAGATAGATAGATAGATAGATAGATAGATAGATAGATAGATAGATAGAAAAAGGAGAGCACAGAAAGAGAGGGGATGAAGAAGAATGGATAGACAGATGGATAGAAGACACAGCAGTGAAAGAGAGGGAGTGAGAAAGAAAAAGCCCAAAAAGAAAGAGAAAAAAGAGAGCAAGCATATAGGAGAGAGAGTGACAGGAGAAGAAGAGGAAGAAGATAGAAGAGAGAGGAAAAGGGAGAGACAGAGAAGGGAATAGAGAGTAGAGAGAGAGTGTGTGTGTGTGTGAGAGAGAGAGAGCAAGACAGACAGAGAAAGAAGTGGGAAAACGAGGCAAAGAGAGGGAGAGAGACGGAGTGAAGGAGAGAGAGGGAGTAGAGAGGTGCCCTGTGATAGAGTCAGCCTTGTTGGACAAATATCATGTGATGGTGTGATGCTCGGTGATGTTTACTTTTTCATGCAGCTCAGACTCCGCCCCCTCCGGCTCCGAGGGGCAGGTGCTGTGTGTGGTCACTGCACATCCACACGGCCAGTAAAAATCAGGTGACTAGAGAAATCTGATCATCATTTGACCTGATTTCTATTGTGTGTTTAAAAGAACAAAAAAAAAATCTGAGTTTTTTGGGGGTTACAATTTGGAAGACAAAGTACACATAGTTTTACAGTAAGTATTTCACTCTTTTAAGCGACAACATTACGCTGTTTTCTGATGTTATAATGTCGTTTCCTCATCACAAACAGACCTGGAGTTGCGTTTTGTTTCATTCAGTTCTTCTGTCATACTGGAAACGCTCTCTTCCACCTTGTGATGTCATCATGTGGTAATACAGGAAGTGCTCCACTGTGTCACGGCGTCAAACTCAAATTCACCGCGGGCCACATCGGCAAAATGCCCTCTGCGTATCTCCTGATAAACTGACATTTTAAGACAGTAATACATTTTAATTTACGTTGTCACAGGCCACATAAAACGACGTGGCGGGCAAGATTTGGCCCCGGGGCCTTGAGTTTGACACATGTGAGTTAGATGATTTCAGACCTGGAATTGCTGATCTCTAGTGAACAAAAGTAAAAAGGTAGGCGCTAACTTGAAAACGTGTACTTCATGACATCACAAGGTGGAACGGAGCATTTTGAGCTTTGGAGATGTGACAGATGAATAATGTAGGATTTACTCAAACATGTGAATGAAACAAAACACAACAGTCCAGGTGTGATTTTGAGTAAGAAACTACATTATAACATAGTTTAAATCTCACATGAGCATTTTTTGTATAATATAAGACGTAAGATTTAACATTTTATCTTTATTTTTTTGTTTTGGCTTCATTAGTTTGCCATTTTTTCGCATGTTTTTCATTGTCAAAACCTGCACAAAACTAATGTGAACTAATGTTTTAGATGTTGAGCTATGCAAAAATGAATATGGATTTTGTTCATATTAAGAAAGGAGTGTATTTATCTTCATTTTTGTCGTTAATTTTGCAGTTTTTTTGCACAGTAAACCTAAAACGCAACCAAGTTTAGCTCGACTCCAAAAACGTCACTATTTCTGTGATTCAGTCGTGGTTTTGTTTTGGTCACGGTTGAGTCTGTGTCGCATCGAGTTCACGGAGTTTGCATCGTGCGGCTCTTCCTCGTACAATGCGTTGCCCGACCTGACGTGGCTAATCTGCAATATAAAACCTGTCTCGCAGTGTGATTAAAGAGGTCAAGGGCATCGCCGTCTGATGGCACAAAAGGAACTCAAGCAGCTGAGAAATCCGAGAAGACGCATGCGGCTGGAAACAAATGAGAGGAACTAGCTTTATGTTGTCAAGTCAAAATAAATCTCACATCAAACAGGCTCTACGGATAACGGATCGACTGATATGTTTATTCATGGCCCTGATGATATTTTGGAGGCGGCTTAATCATTTTGCCCAGAGTAAATCATTTGGTGTTACAGTTGTCCCTCACTATATCACGGTTCACCTTTATTTTTTTAAATTTACAAAGGTTTGAACTTTGAGAGTGTCTAAACAAGAGAGAAATGTGAAAAAATGTACTGTATATATATAAACCAGGCATGTCCAAACTGTGGCCCACGGACCAAATGCGGCGCTCAGACCAATTTTTCTCGGCCCTCCAGCTTCCACGTGAACTGGCCCGTATTACCTTAAACTGTACTTTTACTGTATATTTCTGAAAATCTACTTTAACAAGCTCTTATCAGATATTTAACGTGTCCTATTGGGGATGTAAGCGTGAATAAACGTTTAGTGGTTCAGTTTAAATTGTAATAATACCGTAGATTTGAAGTATTCGCTGTATTTATGAGCAGTTTATGATCCTCAATCGTCCCTCGGCTTTGTCTGTGTTTTTATATGTGGCTCTTAATGAGAAAAGTTTGGACACTCCTGATATATACGGGCATAGCTAACCTGCTAAACGTCATGAGCGCACTTCTGGCTCCATTAACTCTGGCGCAAATTCACTTTACATTCGCCCCTCTCTCTGTAACTGCTCATTTTTTGTCTTCAAATGTTCATATTAACCCGTTCTACATGATCCTGGGAAATAATCCTCGTAAATCAAGATATGAACATCGATAACAGACAAAACCTTCTTTCCCCGAGGTCGCTCCCGCCAGCGTTAGCGACAGGTTTGATTGACAGCGTTGCTAAGCGCCTGCTCCCTGTTAATCCAGTGGTGCGGGCGGGAAGGGGCGTTACCTTCAACAGCCTGGCTCTGGATTGGCTCTTCGGTTGCTATGATACTCCTGGTCGAACGCTATGACGTCACACTCAAATCGAAATAGCACTTTAAAAAGAACACATTTAGTAACTAGCAAAAGCTGCAGTATTTGAAGTACAATCATTTCCTCCAAAAACAACAAAATATTCTGTGTTATCGCTCATAAAAAAACTGCCAACCGTGTAGTTTAGATCTGTACAAACATGTTCTGAAATGTGAGTATTAGTTTTGCCTGTTCATGTTTCAAATTCCTCTGGATGTGTTTAAAATGTGAAATTTGAATAAGATCCTATTATTAACGCATAAATGGCAAATCTAAGTGCAATACGTGTCAGAAAAATGCAGCTTTAGTTAAAAAAAAAAGCTTTATAAATATGTTTGTACGCACTGGCAGCTGTATGTATGAACCGAACTCAATATCGACCTCTAATGGCGATTTATGACCGATATCCCGCACGATACAAAGTGCAATAATCGGCCAGATATCGGTGGTTTATAAAGCGCGATGACGTCATTCTCAAGAGGCAGTTTTCCCTATCGATTACGTCGTACTTTGCCATGAAATATCCAAAAGGTAAATGCATAAATGTTGAACTTGATCATTTCTATCACAGACTAAACCTAAGATCTCACTGTATTACAACAGAAACACACATTTTTAACAATATTTATGTCACCTACCCTCATCTTTGTTAAATATTATTGGTCTATAAAATGTTGTGACGCATTGTGAGTCGCTTTCTCCTCTAGTTTTTTCACAATTTCACTATTATTTTATTTTTAAACATCTTTTTTTTACTTTACGCACGCCCTTATTTGTACTTATTCAGTGTTTTATGTTGCGCTTTATCACCAAAGAGAGTTCCTAGTTTGTGAGTTGTGTTCACTGACGATGGCAATAAAAACTCTTCTGATTCTGATTCTTTTTAAAGTTGAAAACGCCTATAACTTTAGTTTGCGAGGTGATAGAACCAGATTTTAAAACATATGTTGTACAAGTCCCCACTCCCCATTAGCACAGCAAAAACTGGGTTGTTCTCTCCTGTAGTTTTTTCGACAATTTCACTTGTTACGTTCAAAGTGCCTATGGGAAATCGCATTGAATTCCGCCTAAAGTCACATGAGCGCCCTGCACACGCCAACCAACCAAGTTATGAGTGAGTTTGCTGCTGGATTCTGCTCATTTTTACTTGAGAAGCAGCCACAATGTGTAAAATCACTGTTCTGATCACTTAAATCAGAGCACTGTGGTCTAAAAGAGCTGTTCCCTACTGAAAATGCGATTGAGGCCATAAAAAATGAAAACGCCTATAACTTTTTTTAACATTTATTTATTTTATTTAACCGGGAAAGCCCCATTGACATTACTAATCTCTTTTTCAAGGGAGTCCTGGCCAAGACAGCAGCACAGTTACAGTTACATCACACATTTCAACACATCACAAAATGGATTCTTCAAGACTTAATTTCCAAAACCTTTCAACATAGATTTAAACTGAACTATTGAAGTCAGTTTTTTGTACATTATCCCATGTTGAAGGCGCAGAATATTCACTTTTACCAGTCTCTGTGCGGACACTCGGGACAGAAAGAAGCTGCAGTTTTGTGATCGCAGAGCATAACGTCCAGTTAGTTTGCAAAGTGATAAAACCAAACTTTAAAATGTATGTTGTACAGGTCCCCACGCCCCATTAGCACAGCAAGAATTAGGATGTTACTGCCTGTAGTTTTTTCACAATTCCACTCATTTTTACTTGAAAACGCAGCCCCGTTGTGTAAAAACACTGTTCACTGATCACTGCGTCTATCTTTACTACCAATTAACGGCAACAAAACAACACCGCCCCTCGCTTTTCGTCCGACGAGCTTTAAAATTTGCAACATTTCCTGAGTCAAACCGGCTCTAGACGTACTCACGAGTGACCGCCCTCGCGTAATATTAACCTACAATTACCCTTGACATGAAGTAAAACAGTTGATCCCTCTCCTCCCTTGTGTCTAATCACTTAACGTCACAGTCTTAAAGTCACGAGCGTTTGTTTTTTTAAATGTTTGTCTCAAAGCATCACTGCTCATTGCTTATTCCAGCGTATTTATGTCCTCGCTCTCCAGCTGCACCGTTGAACAGACAAACGACCAGAGGCGATCATTAGCTATAATAACACGGCACTGGCACAAATAGCCACTGGAACTGCAGAAAGCAACTACATCATGTCGTGAAAGGATCAAGTATCTGAAAACCAAGTGTGTTACTGGGCAAAGCTAATACTGTTCATGGCTATTCCTTATTGTAGTTAAAGTAAATAATATACACAACAGGGGGAGTGGAGTACAACGTCTGCAGAGTACATGACTGTAGTTCTAGCCATTTACTGCATAAACGTGAATTACAGACGTAAAGCGACAGCTCAGTCGGTAGAGAGTTTGTCGGTTCGTGTGTGTACGTTGGTGTGTGTGTGTGTGTGTGTGTGTGTGTGTGTGTGTGTGTGTGTGTGTGTGTGTGTGTGTGTGAAGAAGAATAAGGTGATGAAGAAGAAGAATGAGAAGGTGGTGAAGAAGAAGAAGGAGAAGGTGGTGAAGAAGAAGAAGGTGATGAAGAAGAAGAAGGAGAAGGTGGTGAAGAAGAAGAAGGTGATGAAGAAGAAGGAGAAGAAGAAGGTGATGAAGAAGAAGAAGGAGAAGAAGAAGGTGAAGAAGAAGAAGAAGGTGATGAAGAAGAAGAAGGTGATGAAGAAGAAGAAGGTGATGAAGAAGAAGGAGAAGAAGAAGGTGGTGAAGAAGAAGAAGGTGATGAAGAAGAAGGAGAAGAAGAAGAAGGTGGTGAAGAAGAAGAAGGTGATGAAGAAGAAGGAGAAGAAGAAGAAGGTGATGAAGAAGAAGAAGAAGGTGGTGAAGAAGAAGAAGGTGAAGAAGAAGGTGAAGAAGAAGGTGGTGAAGAAGAAGAAGGTGAAGAAGAAGGTGAAGAAGAAGAAGAAGGTGATGAAGAAGAAGAAGGTGATGAAGAAGAAGAAGGAGAAGAAGGTGGTGAAGAAGAAGAAGGTGATGAAGAAGAAGAAGAAGGAGAAGAAGAAGGTGATGAAGAAGAAGAAGAAGGTGGTGAAGAAGAAGAAGGTGAAGAAGAAGAAGAAGGTGAAGAAGAAGAAGAAGAAGAAGAAGGTGAAGAAGAAGAAGAAGAAGAAGAAATTCAAAACAAATACAAATTTCTACCAAAAAGTAATTTCAGCAAAAAAGAGAAACTTTCCCCAAATCTTTTATTAAAATCCCGTCTTTAGACTAAACCAACCCAATGTGAAAGCAGCAGTGGAACATAACGAAGTAAAAGCATTAAAGTACTGCACTTAAGTATACATTTAGACATCTGTACTTTACTTAAATCAAGTGTATACTTTTTTGTTTTACTTCACTACATCTGAGAGCAGTATCTGTACTTTCTACTCCACTACATATTAACAGACCTGAAAAATAAACATATTTTTTATCACAGTTTGAGACCTGCTGAAAAGGCTGAGGTTTATTTTTAACATGTTCATAATTTGAGCAAACAAAAATATACAAGTAAACACAGCTAGAAAAAAACTCAGCACAAATCTGTATCAAAACCACTACATTTGACGCTTTATTAGAACTCAAAATCTGTGTGAAATACTTTTACTTTTTACTCTTTAAGTACAAACGGGTACTTAAACACTTTTACTTTTACTTGAGCTTTTTTTTTTTGCTCCTGTATCTGTACTTTTACTTAACAAAACTGAGTACTTCGTCCACCGGCGTTTGCAAGTTGCCCCTCCCAGTACAAAACCCTCTTGTTTACGCGTTCACACGTATCTAAACATCTCTAAAGTAAAAGTAATCCTTCCTCTCCTCTTTCACCGCAGATAGACGTCTGATTCTAATCTCTTTCATAGGAGTCGTGTTGATTTCCAGAGTGTATAGTGGATTACAAAGGCGGCGACAGACCAGGTCACGTTGTTACATCACAAGATAAGTGGGCCACTATATTTAGACACACTGCACTACTGTTTAACCATAGTACACAGTCTATAGTGTCATTGGGCTAACGACGTTTTACGCTGCTTTATGTTGATTTCTGAGCATAACAGGCGCAGCGAATATAAAAGGGACAAGTGTGTGCTCAACTTCAGCTTGTTCTTGTGACTGCGGGTTCCAGATGATGTCACACCGTTATATACAATTATGTAATACAGACGTGGGGCAGCTATATCGCGGTTCTTCTCGCTGTTTCGTTGATATTTTAAGTGCAATTTTCCATGTTTTTTTACATCGTATGAGCCCGCGTTGTGTTCTGCGTCCTGATTGGCTAAGGGACAGAATGTGTTCAGACGAATTTACATAAACATCGGATCGCGGTGTGACTCTGAAGTGCTGTACGTTTGCAATTTGTTTTCTCCCCGACGAAACCCGCAACGTCGGTGAAACGTTCTGCACCGACAAAGGCGCCTACGAAGGTTTGAACTTTGAGAGAGTTTAAACGAGAGAGAAATGTGAGAAAATGTTAACGCCTGTGTGAGAAAAGTGTATAAAGTGTGTGGTGAGGGGTTGTACAGACAAAAAAACAGAGAATAATGTAAAAAATAAAGCTGATACTTCGTGGATTCTTGGGTTTTGGCAAAAATAGAAATCCAGGGTTCAACCATAGACTGTATAAAGAAGTGGACTAAGTGAGTGTGACGTCATCCGTAGCGTTAAGCTCCTGTCAAATGAAGCTCATCGCGGCTAGAGCAGTTATAGCGGCGAAATTGGAGACGGGATCCATATTTGGAATTCTGACAGCGAGTATCAGAAAGAAGGCGCCTGTTTTGTCTGTTATTAATGTTCATATCTTGATTCACGGACACAATAGCGGAATAACAACCTCAGGATCACGTAGGGCGGGTCAATACGAACGTTTTAAGACCAAAATAACGAGTCTGACAGCAGCAGTTACAGAGAGAGGAGCCACAGCTTCTAATCTAAAGTGAATTGGAGTCGTAGGAGCCGGAAGCGCGCCCATGATCACTTCCTATTTGGAACTTCCTATTTGAACCTATTTGGAAATTCAGTATTAGTTAGTTCAATGCCTTTTGTAATGTCATTTTTTCCCTTTACTATAAACATATCCTGGCGCACATACCAAAAGTCCATTGTTGAAGGAGCCGGCAAACATAGAACATAATGTACATTTCACAATACACCGCGTTTTATCAACACTTACGCAATTACGTTTTTTTCTCTGACATGTTCAGTTCTTTGGGAAACTTTAATTTATAGTTTGAACGGTGTTGGTGTTCATTCTGCTCCTGTAAACGTCAAAGATGCTAAAAATGCCTGTCACAATACTACACTTACTTATGGTTCAATATATGATCGTTTTTTTACCGTAAATATTGTTTTTTAGTCTATTGGGGTACATTTTGTTAAGTTTTGAGCTGTAGAGGGTCGACTAAATAACTTTTATGACTCATTAACTGTGTCGTATATTTATTACAGCTCATGTTTATTAAAAATACTGCAAATTTTAATCGTTTTGTGGGAGAAATCTTGCTTTAGTGCGATCAAGTCACTGCAATAACAGCTATCATCTATATTTTTTGGCGTAAATATATCGATTTTCATGGCCAATACCGGTGCCGATTGTTTAAAATCTAAAGCAACCAATGGCCGATAAGCTCTGCCGATATGTTTCGCGCCAATATATAAAACAGATTTGGATTATTTTTCCTAAATTATGTCATTTTAATTCACTACAAACTCTCTCCAAGCCATTTCTTTTTAACCACAAACCAATTCAAGAGCTGTGTAGTCATGTTTTATGCATCTCTTGTGTTAATATAAAGCTTTGTGTGTATGTTTTAGGCAACAGATTGACTAAAATAAAATACCGTGCTGGAGATTTAAGGTCAGATACACTAAAAAAGGCAAACTATACACAATATCGAGGAAACGTTCTGCACCGACAAAGACGCCTACGGAGGTTTTTTGAACTTTGAGAGAGTTTAAACGAGAGAGAAATGTGAGAAAAGTGTATAAAGTGTGTGGTGAGGGGTTTTACAGCTGCAAAACGTATAGAATAACTGCAAAAAATAAAGCTGATACTTCGATTTTGCCTATTACGGGTTATTTGCGCGATAAACGAGGGACCACTGTATCTACCAACTGATATATCGATCTCTAATATCTTACTTCTAACGTGTTATCGTGACAGGCCTAGACTACGGAAACGAAAAAGTACAATTTCAGTTACAGTACAGTTATGGTGCAAATAATCGTGATTGATTTGCTCTTTTCTTCTTCGGTCATTCAAGAGCGTAGTGTCAATTAGGGCTGATACAAATTGGGTAAAATAATACATTCTTCACATTGTTACACTTAATGCAATGATTTCAGTTCAACCAAAGGACAATATAGCTATATGTGAGAATCCTATTGAGATCAGAGTGGATTTTCCCCTTCAGTGGACTCGTATAGACCCAGACTGTTCCTGTGCCACTGTAAATGTGTGGTTAACGCAGAGTCACATGGGCCAGACTGGAATGTGCAGCTTTGGGGGAAAAAAAAAAGGGCCACGCGGAGCAACGAGACATGGATAATTCAGGATAAGTCTTGACTTTCTTTCAAGTTTATCCCAAATATTTAGTTTCAACACCGCGTTAGGCCTCACGACATGCGGGAACAGAAAATCAACAGTTTAGAACAGAAACGGAGGATTAGGTTTGTGATATAACCTCGTGGGGCTTTACCTTAGCTGACTTTTTTAGTATAGATTGGAAAAAACGCTACTTATATTCGGTTGCGCTTCTCGTCGACGCATTGGACGGACTCGCTTAATGTTTTTTTTGTTATTTTGCGTTGTAGATTCTCGCTGAACGCAGCAAAACTATGAATGAACTCGTATGGAATGCAGTAAACAAAATCGTAAACGGCCACATTTTCCACCTTCAAAAGCGCTTTACATCGAGAAACCGCTCGCGAATTCATCCACCAGTGTACGCAGACGCTGGGTAGTGAGGCTGGTGAAGTGTTTTGCCCAAGGAAACAATGGCAGCATTCGTTTGCGGAAGCTGGAATCGCACCTAAAAACCTGTGGATCAATGGATGTGACCGCTCTTCCAATGATGTTTGCGTCAAGAGCGGGATTCGAACCGGCGACCTTTGGATCGATGGACGAAAACTCTACCAACTGAGCCTCACATACTGTTATATACATGTCTCAGAGTCCTCAAAATGGCCGCTGTTTTGCTTTGACCGCTTTGGGATTTAACGTATTGGCAATATCGCGGTAACAACATCATCGTTATCGTCTCTTTTCGGTATGAAACGGCGTGTATTCGTGTGCGAAAATCCTAGTTTTGTGTTTGTGTCAGCAGGAAAAAACCCTAACATAACGCAGATGGCGGTGTTTACAAAGAAGAAGAGGAAAGCTGAGCAGAGACACCACATGCCCCCGCTGCTTTTAAATCCCAGATGCATTTTGGTTTTGGCCGAGACCACAAGTGCAAAGGGAGAAAAGGAGACACACAAACAACAGCGTCGTAGTAGTAGTAGTGGTAGTAGTAGTAGTGTTTGCTCTGCTGAGACACAGAGTATATATCCTCGGGAAATACAAGCACCAGGAGGACTCTCTTGGCTAAATGACCCTCAGAAAAGTTCCACGAATTCATCAAAAATAAAGTGCAGTCCTGGCTATAAGATTTCAGAGCAATAGCAGTGTCCTAAAAGACACTCTGCAAAACACACAACCAGTCATTACCAAGCTCGAGGAAGTGAAAGCTCCGTCATTATTATTCATTCACTCCACGCTCACTGTTGGAGCTATTTCCCGTAGCCGCAGCAGTGAAGCAGCCAATATGTGCTACCTGCAACCGCCAATTACATACTTCACGTTTATACAATGACAAAGTGGGTAAAGTGTCACGCCGAAAGACACAATCCAGGACATTTGTGGATGGAATCACTGATATTTGGGTTTGTAGACACACTCTGCAACCTCTAACCGCCATTACAATACAATTATGTCACATTATATTCATGCTCTACTTGTTTTTGGCCAATTGGGAAGACTTAGAGCCAAAAAACGCAAACTGCACAAGTCAGCGTATTAATAAAGGTAGTTCATTTCAGCGTTTTCCATTTTTTTGTCTCCATTCAATGTATTTTTAAGATTCTAGTTAGACCGGTTGATGAATAAATGTGATAAATAAAGGTTCTGCTGTCTTATATTAGCTACGCGCTAACATTAATAATAAAAACGTACGATGTTTACCCGAATAAAGCCGCACTACTGCTTTTTAAGGCTCGACTCACGTCTACTTTCGAGCAGAGCTATGAGCCAAACATAAACGAGCTGCAGAGTCGAAGCGGAGTTGGCGTTCTTCCTGCACAGACACAAACACAGGGGTCAGATGTTGGCCTTTTGATAAACTGTGGTCTTTTTTAAACAGTCAGAAGGATCAGGAGGATCAGAGGCTCGCTCTACTCCACTGCTCCGAGAAGAGTTGAGACGCCACAGTGTAATAACCCCGTAACCCCGGCCTGCGCTCGCACACAAACCTGAACCAGACCTGAAAAACATATTGGTAAAAGTCATCTTGATTTTTTTGTGTTACTATTACTTCAAAGGCTGCTCGAAGGCGGACTTTCCCCAGTCAGAGCATAATAATACGTCGTTTTTGGATAAAGTGAGTATAATTCTACTCTTCAGAACGTGCTGAGTCTGTAGGTGTTATTAGCTCTACTTGTCTTTGATGAATCAGAAAGACTTTTGCAGCGAAAAAGTGCAAAATGCCGAGTCAACTTATTAATATAGGTAGTTTATTCTATATATCTTGAAAAATTACTATATAACTCTCCATGTAAACATTATTGCTTTGCCTAGAACAGGTGTCAGACACATTTTCACCGGCAAAATGGCTGCCGTCAAAAGAACCAGATGTAAAATAAATGTAACTACTTTTTAAAAAATTGTTAATTAACTGTTTCTGTATTGATTACTTACAAATATACATATGCATTTGCGTAGATGTAAAAAATATGGCTGTGTAACTGTGTCTCCTGATTAAATGACACTTTACGACCATCATATGTTTTAATTTACACTGTCGAGGGCCACATAAAACGACGCGGAGGGCCACGTTTAGCCCGTGGGCCTTGAGTTTGACACAAGTGACCAAGTATGTTCCTAAGTACGGCAAAAAAGTCTTATCTTGTTTTCAATCCCAGGTGTTTTATTGCTCAAAAATAGTTCGAAAAAGTGAGAGGGGCTGCCCGCACACGCTACTTGGCCTGGCGCGTCCGTTTCTCTCCACGGAAATACGTTTAATGCTATACTGCAATAAGATCTCCATGGGAACAAGCAGGCGGTAGAAACCAGGTAAGCCGTTTCCCCACGTAAAAGTCCCCTTCAGACTTGGCAAACTCGTCCACACACATGTTGGACTTCTGTGTTTTGTGGAGACATTATTTTGACTTTGGTTTACATTGACATTCATTAGTTTCCTGGAGCCTGATCACAGCTTTAACCATAATTATTACTTTCCTAACCTTAACCTAAACCCGAACTGCTAGCCTAAATTAGCCCATTTCTTAACTGCAAGCCATCTGTTGATCTAACATCTGCAATCTGACAGTTAAACAGCAACTTCCACCCAGGGACAACACCAGACGTTTTTGTTTGGAGGGGCTAAGGCGGCGCTAACGTCGTCAACGAGGGCGCTAACTTAGCATGTTCATTTAGAGCGGGGGTCTCACGTGTGACACGTGGGGTTTACACTAACATTAAACTTTCATATTGACCTGCGGGCCACAAAAGATCGTGTCGCGGGCCACAATTGGCACGCGGGCCACGAGTTTGAGACTCCTGATTTAGAGCTTTTTAACGATGTTTGCTTTGCTGTTTTAACCAAGTTTAAATGTAGTTAGTCCCTATAGTGACTTATAAAAGCTAATATGGATGGGTTTTTTTTTTATATTGGAGTCTCATTTTGAACATTTTTAGTCGATATTGTGCTACAAAAGTGGGGCATAAATCTTTGAGGGCACTTTGAGGGGGCATTAACCATTTTAGGGGAGGCTAGTGCCCCCTCAAGCCCCCTCAACAACACCGCCCCTGCCTCCACCACGCACTAATACTCCACAAAACAAAACACAAAACAACAAAAATCCCCATGAAGTGACTGTACCGGTTGTAGTCCCCACAGTGTGATGAATACTCAGCCACACACACACGGACCAGAGTGTGTGTGATGTGCGTGTGTGTGCGAGTGCGTGTGAGCATGTGTGTGTGTGTGTGTGTGTGTGTATGCGGGGCGTCTGATCTGATTTGCCGCTGACACACTGTGAGGCCTAAATCAGACAAATGTCTAGCGCCCGCGGCTAACGCCATTTCCCTCTATTCCCTTACCCAATTATCTTTCATTTAGCACCTTAATGTTTAGGACGCACAAATGGCCAAGTCCTGTCTGTTTTTTTTAGACACATTCATGAACTTGTTATGAAGGCAAAGGACGACTTGGACGGATAAATACATCATCAACTGCAAACTTGTGTCAACTAGCTGTGAAAATACTACCCAAAATGAGATTACATAATGTTTAAACCATATTTTTATCATTTTATTTCTGACAACTTTGTTCCCTTTTCCTTTTATTTTTATTAAAGAAGACTTATTGCGGTTGTGTAGAGCTCCAATCTACGACACCCGTGGACCAGTGCGTTATAATTTGCACATTTTAAATCACAATATTTATCTAAAACGACTTAATAAAACAAACAAGTCCGCTCGCTTTCACGTTCGAAAACAAAAAGTTCAGCGTCTCCTATGGATAGCTGCAGGTCACGCTAGTAAGCAGCTTTTTTTGTTTTTTCATTTGTACCAAAATTAGTGCACACTGTCCCTGTCAAATAAACCAATAAATAAATAAATAAATAAACAAAATGACGATGCAACACTGCCGAGTCCTGCATATATCAATCAATCAATTAAGAAAATGAAATTGGAGAACAAAATAAGTACAGAGCAGTGGGTGTGTCCAGGTGAGGGTGAAAACGAGGGTTCATCGGTAATATGGCGTCTTGAAAATAAGTGTTTAAAGCTTTTGTCCCCTTTGATATTACCAAAATTTTGTTCGTGCACACAGTTGGTCATTTCCAATAAGTTTTCAATATCCAACGAATCATAACTATCCCAGCTTTGTTTAGTTTAGTTTTTCGGTTAGTCTAACGTTTAATTTAATCACCACACGCACCTGTTACTTTAAAGATATTTTATACATCCTGCTACTCTTACCTGAATCTCACATGGTCTAAACAAAACGAGGGCGTGGCTTATGTCGGCCATTTTTAAAGGTGTAGGTGTGGTCGTGGGCTGGACCATGTGGAGAACTGAGTTAAGTTTGTTTCTTTTTTTGTTTCATTGTCTATGTATTTTGGTTCATTGTTTAAGGGATTTAGGCCCTCGTGAGTCCACAGTGTGTGATGAGATCCTGCTAAAGTTGTACCTGTTGTACCTGTGAAGTATTATCTTGTACCTGTGAAGTAAATGGTGTTTATCTGGGGGAGGAGCTTCTGGTTTGAGCGGGGATATAAACAGGGCAGGTCAGGGTTTCAGGGGGACTCAGTTTGCTGTGTACACGTGAGGTTTTTCCTTAGTTTCTTCATTATTGTTGCTTTTGTTTTAGTTAAGCACAGTTACTTTTTGAAAATATGTTTATAATATGTCTTTTTTCCATGGTGCCCTGTAATATATTTCAGTAACAGATCATTTTTCTGCATCTACCTCCCACTTCAACCACGTCAGGCCAACGTCTCCACACTCAAACATGCCCGACTCACTCCAAATACAACTTCAGGAGTGTAAACTGTGACGCGAAACAACTATAACACGGTTAAAAGCTCTGAAAAGTCAATTTTGCATTATAGATCTGCTTTAAATATAACAAAATTAAAGGTTCACTATGTAAATTTCCTGTTTTTCTCCATGTAGGTGTTTCCTTGGCTGTAATTTTCCACAGTACGGCATCAAATATATTTATCTTCGTGGAAAAAAGCAGGAGATTTCATCAGGCCAAGATCATTTATTCTGAATTGACTTGTTTATCTTTACGTTGCCAAAAATCACAACAAATCGCTGCGTAAGACTCCCCAAAACGGTTGATTTGAGCCACAGAAAGCTCGAAATCAAACAATCAAACAGTCATCAGTCAGTACAAGTTAAGCAGACAGGTAAGATCTGCGGAAAGGCGACCACGCTCAAGATAATGCATGTTTTTCCAATGTATTTCTCAGTAAAAATACCAATACTCAATGCGCAATAGTAACTTCCAGGCAAAGTAATAACATCCCCATAAAGACAAGCAACTAGGAGAACCCAAAAATAAAATCTGAAACTGAATCCACGGGACTTGAGGTACGGGACACTTTTATACCTCGGGTCTGGCCTGGAAGTGCACATAAAGACATAAATCATGCTTGGGGTGTAAAAGAAACAGCGTTGAAACATAAGCCACGCACTGAAAAAATGATTATTATTCGGTGAAACACGGTAAAGCAACGGCGTCGCCACGGAAACCCGGACAAGACCTGCAACGGCCGCCATTAAAGCAACACCGTGCGCCTTTTTTTCAGCTTTTCATTTGCAGTATAACAAAGCGAAGCACCACTAACACTATCGACTATCCCATTATCGACACGGCGTAGCGTTACCCGCCCCTGGTCACGTTGTATATGAGCTTAAGCTGTGTGTGTCTGTGTGTGTTTGTGTGTTTGTGTGCGCGCTATTGTTGGTTTATTATTACAAGTCTGCGTCTATAGCGTTTGCACAGGATTTGTCTGTCGTTGCCGCTGCAGCCTGAAACCACAGACTGTAAAAGGAGGTCATATGTGTGTGTTAGTGTGTGTGTGAGAGTGTGTGTATGTGTGAGGGGGTGTGTGTGTGTGTGTGTGTGTGCATTCCCTCTCGTCTCACCATCACACACCCACACACAATGTAAAATGCATAGAAAAAAACATAATTGCGATGCAGGTATATGGAAAAAACGCTGACGATTTATCATTAAAAACGTGATTTCGTTTCTATTTCTGAAAGTGAGCACAAAAGTCCTGATGCAACTTCAAATTTCTGAGTAAATACTAAATGTATTGTGGTAGAAATGTTAGTCAGTATGTACGGCAAGTGTTAAAAGTCAAACTAGTCACATCCTTTAGTCTCACAGGACACTATACGTAACTTTGTGTTACCTTTTACACATCTGCTGTTTTATTTCACGTGTCTGTTGTTTGATCGTCTTTACCTCTACTCAGACGCTAAAGTAAAGGTGTAAAAAAGCCAAACGTCCAGCCAGACTGACCTAAATGTAAACTGTACTTGGGGAAAGGCTCGGACCTCAGTATTTAAGTGCGTTTACCCCATTGATCTGTTCCCACTGCAGCAGAAACTCTGTCTGTCAATAGCGGAACCGTTTGTTTCCCAGTTCCAACGTAACAATTCAACAAAAGACAGTCTTCTTCTAAGCTCCGGCATAATTTTACAGATAATTTCCACGACATGCTTGTTAAATCAACATATTAAAATGGTACTACAGAGTATTCAGTCCATATGCGACATTTTGAGGACCATTTAAACGATATGATATTTAATTTTAAACTGTTGAATTGCTATGGCATGTCCAACCAGAAGGAGGCCCCCGCGGAACACCCAAGACACGCTGGAGGGACTGCGTCTCTCGGCCGGCCTGGGAACGCCTTGGGGTCCAACTGGAGGAGCTGGAGGACGTGTCTGGGGTGAGGGAAGTTTGGGAGTCCGTGCTTACACAGCTGCCCCCGTGACCCGGTTACGGATAAGCGGAAAAAGAAGAAGATGAAGGTGAATTGGTTTGGCAGCAGTCGTAATTTCTCGTCGTTTTGAAACCCGTGGACAGGTTGCATTCATGTGGGACAGTGACGTGCAGATCTTAGCCAAGGAAAAGACTTTTTTTTTAGAGGGAAATGCCATTTTTGTAAGTAAAAACTACGCATCTTTGAACAGGAATGGAAGCCTTAAACGTCATTTATCTCCTGTTCGTAACTCCGTCCTTAGGTCTAAATCTAAACAAGGGAAACAACAGTGATAGCCAGTGTGCTAATAGGTGTCAGGGCGCACATTCATGCAAATATGACTCAGACACAGTTCACACAAACAGAAACTGTAAACGAATAGCTGTGTTAGTTTCAGAGACAGATATAAGGCAGTGTCCAGCAGGAGTCTGACCAGAACTGACGTAAAAGCGGCTTGGACGAGCAGCGAAACGTCTTGTCCAGATGACAGAATAGCATTTTTATTTTGCCCTGGATCATACCTGGACGACTGAGGAATTACACAAACATCCACAAAATTACTCGACTAATCTTACGGCGTTAAGTGCTTCCAAACAACAACAATCACGTCAATGTTGGTTTGAATAACGGAACCATTTTGTACAAGCGTTGTGGAAAAAAATGATCTCACTTTTGTTTATTTATGCAGACAGAAAAGACTTTGAACTTTGGACAAGTTTTGTTGCATGGGGTAATTAGAGTTATTACAGAGAAATCAATCATAAACCAGGAAAAGACATCGGCAATCTGACAGTTAAGCGGCAACTTTCACCTGGATCAAAATGGCGGAATAACTCTGGTAGAATAACGCAATAGTATGAACTTGTATAAACATCTTTACAACACCTGCAACTGTCGAAACTAAAGGTGAGACACATTTGCATACACCCACCGCCACTTGAGGCAAATGGTGTGATCAAATTTAACGTGACAAATGAACATTGTAGTGAAAAAGCTGGAGACAAAGACCTAGCATGGCATTTAGCTTTGTTGTTTTTAGCAGTACGACAAACTAGCAAGAGGATATGTACGTATATCGCCATTTCGGTTGACCTCGAATCTTCATATCGCCTTGAATCTGTGACTAATCTGCTCCGTCTGAGAGTTCATTCTTCACTGTTACTGTTTAATTCTACCTGGTAACACTCAGAGCACTGCTGAGGCTGACCAATAGGACGGCCTCAGCAGGAGGAGAAGGGAAAATGTGAATCCATACATGTGGATTTTACTAAAAAAGCACATCGTTATAGGAATGAGGTCACCCTGTCCTCGTCTCAAATGACTTTTCTGGGGCTTTCGATATTGCCATGGTGATCAGTCCTGTATAGACGACACTAACCGATAATCTAAGAGCAAAGTTTAATATTTGTGAACAGCACTTAATAACTGTTAGTTCAGAAAAATGTATTTTACACTTTGTAATGTGCAGTAAAAAATGAAATAGACTGAGTGATAATGTCTAAAAACGTTTTCTAAAGCCAAACAGATGCACACATGTATTGGACCGCCGGACGTCCCCTGCGGACTCTCACGATACGCTTGGGTCTGTCGAGTCTTTCCGGCGTCCTCCTCCGCCGACGGATCCAACTCGCCACCAGGTAACAGCTCCGCCCCCCCTCTCTCAGCTCGGCCCGGAGGTCACGTGACACGACGACAAAGCCCTGGGGTGTCCTGGTGTCCCGTGCGCTGATGGACACGTTCGCGCTTGGACACGGTGTTTGTGAGTTCAGGTCAATAACAGAAAACCGCTCGGGTTCAGATCAGCGAGGTCACAGTTCTCCAGGTGTCTCCCCAGCGGAACAACAGAGTCCCTGGTCGCCGCACGGTCCCGTACTCAAGAAAACGGGTACCTCGCGCCGCCCATAGACCGACACAACAGTGAGACCTTTCCCCCGACGCGAAGGCACAGGGAATTCAACACGCGGCGCCCGAGCTGTGGAGCAATAAACAAGCTCACACCAGCTCGCCGCCTCTCCGCTGATATCCGTGTAACCCCTCAGTCGTCCACGTGGGGTTCACTCATCATCCATTTTTCAATTGCACATCAGTGTGTCCCCAAAATAGAAAGATTTCACTCATATGACAAAACCAGATCAGAATGTCCCACTGTCTTCATTATCAGTTTACACGTGAACAGACTGTGCTGTAAACAAGACACATTAATATGAACTACAGCCGCAGCTTCTACAAGTTAATTTAACAGGAAATAAAGTTTTGCGTTCCATTTCTTCAGCTCGGATCAGAGTCAAACATCTACACGTGTTCGTCCTGCCGCGTTGTGCTTTGAGCTCGGTCTGCAGCTCCGTGCGCCGTGTCGGTTTTACACATTGTACTGGTTTGTTTTCATCATCACGCTCCTCCGCGCTCTCACACACAAACTAAACTCCCCTCCACGGACTCACCCCGCTCTCCTTCTGTGCCGCGCAGACTCCGAGCGGAAACAAGCGCCGCGATGGTTCCACGTTCCCCGTTCGCTTCAGTTTCACTTTTTTTTTTAAACTTGTTATAATGATTAAACAAATCAAGACTTGGAGATAATAACTGAAGCTTTTTAGCAACGAAACTACTCAATTTACTCTTAATTTCTGTCCCGTTAATGTGACTTTTCAGCATCAACACTCGCTCAGATGAGTACCTCGCTTCGATACCAGATTTAACAACGAATCGTATCTGATTTTTAACAGTTTCGACCGCCTTAACGCAGTCTAGCAATATTGGAAACTGTAACTTACTCCACATTCTCCACTGTTAACACTCGAGCCTTATACAACTCACAGGCCATTCACCAAGCTTTGAGCAACTATTGACCCGACATACATTAATAATAGAAAGTGCAACGTCGCACGGCCCGATCGATACGGAAAAGAAACGGAAAAGAACAGGAATGAATCATTGCACATCTTACTCTTTCACTTAGGGCAGTGTTGTCAAGGCCAAGTTGATTCTTTTTATAGTTTGGTTCATGTGAAAATGAGTTGAGCTGATTACGCAAACATGCACGGGTGACATATAAAACCTCTCCAGGGCAGATTTTAGCCGAGGGAACAACATTATAACACGGTAAAAAGCTTCAAAAAGCCTTTAAGATTCCTATAACCTGCATATAGCGCGCCGCTCGGATGGGAATACTGACCTACTGTGATAATATGAGGGACGTAAAACGATAAAGTTAGCCTGACTCAGATCTGATCCTGTGATTTCTCAACTCACAACCTCTGCCAACATCTGATAACGGGACACGGGGCTGATGTAATGCTCTGCGGATACAGTCGTCCGCTTTATTTTGACAGACAAATTTGAAGTTTCATTTCGGCGGTGACGGTTATGGTTAGCTACCCTATATACGGTCATTCGCCTGTCATTTTGTGGGCGTGTGTTCGCTGTATGTTGAGTCTAGAGGAGGGCGTGGCCAACCAGATCCAGTTTAGATTCTCGCAGTTACGATCGACGTAATACAACAAACGCATTCAGCACAAGGACCAAGCCGCTCACACTTGTCAAATCGATGTTTATTTAAAGACTGCAGCAAGAATGGGAATCCGACACCTTAAACGCACAAATGTTTACATGTGGTACAACTGCTTTGAGGTTAATATTATGGCATCAGTCGTCTGCTACAACGTGGAAACATTCCCCGCCGTGTGCAGTGAGAAAAGTGACAGCTGCGCATGAGTTTCACTGATAATGTAGAGTAATGTATAGAGCACATGCTCGCGTGATTGGACGTCCCAGACGAGAACCGTACCAAAAAATAGCCCTTCAAAAAAATAATAAATAAAATATAATTAATTAATTAATACTAAATAAATAAATGAATGAATAAATGAATGAATAAAAAATAAATATTAAATTAAAAAATGAATAAAAAAATACATGAATGAATAAATATTAAATTAAAAAAAATGAATGAATGAATGAATAAAAAATGTATATTAAATAAAATAAATAAAAAAATAAAAAATAAATGAATGAATAAAAATAAATATTAAATAAAAAATAAATAAATAAATGAATGAATAAATAAATAAGTGAATGAATAAAAAATAAATAAACAAAAACATAAATAAATGAAAGTGCAGGAGTGATCAATGTTTCGGGCTGCAACCACCAAAAGATATTTAAAAATGGTATAATATGCAGTTGGGTTAAAGTTTATTACAGTTTATTCTTTCAAACACAGATATTTATAAGTAACCAGGCTGCAGTGGTGGAATGTAGAGCAGGGGGTGTCAAACTCATTTTCACAAAGGGCCACATCAGCAAAATGGTTGATACATTTATTTGAGTTAAAAAAGAAGTGCTTTATTTTATTCGTGGAAAAACAGAGAGTGAGAGAGTGTGGGAAGGTTTAGAGACGAGAGGAAGTGATGGGAAAGAGCGGAATAAAATGGAAAGAGAGTGCAGAGAGAGAGAGGAGTGAAAAAAGAGGGAGAGAGAAAGACCAAAAGACAGACATGTAAGCAGCATTGGTAATCAGCCGTGCGTCCTCTGAACACCGTGTCTCTGCCTGGTTTAAAACCCCTTAGCATTCCGGGTCATTTTGGTGAAATTGTTCTGACCTCTCCAAATTAAAATGATCACCATTATTGAACCCTCAGTAGTAACTGCACAAGTTTGGAGTCTTTGTAAAGGTAACACCCTATAGTTTTACACACAGGCGTCAGAATCACTGTTTGTCTGCTGAGCATTTATACACTTTGGATATAAAGATCCGCACGTAAAATTACGCGCGCGTATGTGTGTTCCAGTCTCATCTTTTTACGCGCGCAGCAAACTCCGTCTGTTTATAGTAAACCACTGCATGTCACGCATCGGCGTGTTTCACTGTTCATGGGCTTTAAGAGGAAAACATCACTAAACGTGTGTAATGTAACAGCTTGGTTCTACAAGGGGGAGAGTGGGGCGTACTCTTCCAGTCATCTGTAGCTCTCATTCACTCCAGTAACCCACAGCCCCCACCTTATTGGCCAACTTTGGTGTCAATCACAAGCTAACAAGTTTGTTTTGCGCTCAAAGGTAAGTGATGTCCAATTCCACAGGCAGGCCGTCGGAACGTCAAGTGGTTTTAATGGAAGTAAACAATAACAGGGCCATTAGTGGTAAAAGTAGTATTTTTCTCCACAGGTCAACAGTAATGGAGCGGCCACAATAAAGCATCTGGAATCCTCCCCCACCGACAGGTAAACTACACGCCTCTGATTCAAACTGCTATCAAAACACACTTTCAGCACACAGCCAGCTCGAGTGATTGGACATCCGAGACGTGGACAGTACCAAAAAGTAGTTTTTCAAAAAAAATAATAAAATAAATAAATGAATGAATTAATAAATGAATAAATGAATGAATTAAAAATAAATATTAAATACATTTAAAAAAAAATCAAAATAAATAATAGATGAATGAAAAAAATAAATATTAAATAAAAGAAAATAAAAAATCAAAATAAATAAATGAATGAATAAAAAATAAATAAATGAATGAATAAAAATAAATATTAAATAAAAGAAAATAAAAAATCAAAATAAATAAATGAATGAATAAAAAATAAATAAACAACAAAAATATATGCACAAAATAAAAATATATTTACTTTTTACGTACATTTTTAACCGGGAACTTAGATGTTTTACTTAGATTATGTACATTTTTTCATGTGATACTTTTACCGGATAGTAGTATTAGTACTAGGATAGTATTAGTACTATTTGTAGTACTTTAGTATTTTTTTGCTCGAGTATCTGTACGTTAAAAGGTGATTATTATAAGATTATGATCAGCATTTTGTGCAAGATTAACCAAAACATTGATGAAGATGAGAACTTTTTCCATATCAACAGACCATTTAAAACAGAATATTATGAAAAAAGGCCTCAAAATGTCACCTAGGTATAACTTACATTTCAGACATTTCTAATGCGTTTGAGTAAATACAAATATCAAGATATTCATTCGGTCCATTCTGGTTGATTACACGCCCCGTCTAGTCACGTCTCTGTCCTCGTACTTACTTGTCCATAATAATACACTGCCGTCCAATCTGATTAGATAACAAGTCAGTGTCACCATTAGGAAAACCCTCACATGTCAGAGGGACTATTCAGCTCACATTTGATGGTTCTTCTGCTCTGTAACAGAATCTCTTAAATAAATCAAAGTAGAATGTGGCAGTTTAAAGACAGGACCTTAATGTGGGCCATGTGTGCAGCTCTTAACACAAACCAGAGCCTGACAGACAAGACAGAGGAAAAACTGCAGCGTCCAGACGGAGACAGAGGACGCAGGAGGAGCAAAATACAACCAAAAATACACGACAGCCACTAGTATCAATGAAAGAAACTCATCACCATAAAGCACATGTGTCAAACTCAAGGCCCACGGGCTAAAAGTGGCACCCCACGTCATTTTATGCGGTCCTCGAAAGCCTAAATTAAAAGATATGGTGGTCTTAAAGTGTCATTTTATCATGAGACACGCAGTTACACAGCCATTTTTTTTTTTACATCTTTGCAAATGCATATAATATAATATAATAATATTTGTAACTTGAAGAAGTAGAAGTTGCTTTGTTTGTTTCGGCTTCTGTATGTAATTTTCTTTTCTTATTTATTATTACATGTCTAGCTAAGGTGCACTGGCTCACTCTTTTTTCTCCCTTGTATAAAGTTCTGTTTTGTGTGTAACTGATGTAAAAAAACAAAAAGAAAAAAAGAAAAAAAAAGAAGAAAAAACAAAAAATCAAAAACAAAAAATAATAGCTATATTTCTACTTTTTTATATTATTATTATTCAGTGTTTTTATGTTGCACTTTATCACCGAAGCAAGTTCCTAGTTTGTGAGTTGTGTTCACTGACAACGGCAACAAAAGTCTACTGATTCTGAAGTAATAAATACAGAAACAGTTAATTAACTATTTAAAAAAGTAGTTGCGTTTATTTTACATTTGTCCCTTTGACGGCAGCCATTTTGCTGATGTGTCCCTCGGTGAAAATGTGTTCGACCCCCTGCCATAAAGAATATAAACCACACGAAACAAAGCTGGACATTTTACGTGTTAGAAAGAGCAAAGCAAAACTCAAACAATTTCCTACTTCCTGTTCCGACCCCGAGTATCATAGCAACCAAAGAGCCAGGCTGTTGAAGGTAACGCAAGGAGTAGACGCTTAGCAACGCTGTCAATCAAACCTGTTGCTAACGCTAGCAGAAACGACTTAAGAGAAAAAAGGTGCTTGATTTCTCTCTTATTAATGTTCATATCTTGAGTTTCAAACACGAAAGCGAAATAAAAACACCAGGGTCATGTAGAGCGGGTTAGCAGAGGCTAGCGGGTTAGCTTTGTCCATTTATATTTACAGTCTATGGTAATGACCGAAGGGACAAGATGGCGGATACAAGCGGGAAAATGAGCTTCCTCCGCAGGGTGTCTGGTTGCTAGGCGTCTGATGAGCTGCTGTGATTGGTCCAGACAGCTGTCAATCAACACTTCAATAATATAGATCCTAACAGCAGAAGAAGAAGGCAGCGATAATGAATATTAACATGTATCAACAATGAATCAATACGTTTGTACATTAAAACACACACTATGTAACTTTTCTCAAGAGGGGGATTATCATGTGCTTGTTTCCATGGCGATTTTATTATCGCTTGGCCTGCATGTTTCACAATAGACTTTGGCTAACTTTATTGATCCACAGAGCACATGGATTTGGTTTTTAAATGATATATCTCCATGGATACAAGTAGGTGACACTTCCAGTCCAAGTTACAAGTTAGATCTGGGGAGAGGCGATGCATTAAAAAAAAAAAAAAAAAAAAAAAATGTACAAGCAAAAATTCACAAAAAAACAACCAAAAAAACATCTGTTATTTCATTTATATAAAAAACTAATGACCCCTCTCTAAAAATCCACATTTAGATATTTTTTGCTAATATAAAATGTTTCGATTCTGCATTTATGAAAGACTAGAGAGGCTAAAAATGTTACAATAGACCACGTTTCAAAGCGCAGAACATAAAAATGGATTGTCAGAGGGAGAATGCAGGGGCTTGTCAGTGCTGATTAGCAGATAAAAGGATGATGGAGAGATGAGGGGAGGACAAACAGGAAACAGAACAACAGCCATCAAACTGCGTGCGCGCCGAGACTGCTTTAAAAGGCACAGATATCAAACCAACTAGAGCAAGATGCACGATCTCTGGAGGACATTTATTTACATTTGACGTATAAATTGGATTATGGCTTCTTTTATAAGCGCTGGAGCGTGAAGGATGTGTCTATAATAGGCTATATATTCAACGTTAGCTTATTCCAGGTTTCCGAGATAATTATTTATGGTTATCGAGCATTTGAGACGTCTTAGGAAAATAAAACGCTCTGGATTTTTGGTGTTTCCTCCAAATTCTATCGTAAAGTTGCTTGAAATCAGCGAAGGTTTGGACTTTGAGAGTGTTTAAACGAGCGAGAAATGTGAGAAAATGTTAATGCCTGTGTGAGAAAAGTGTATAAAGTGCGTGGTGAGGGGTTTTACAGACAAAAAACATAAAAAACTTTGCGGATTTCGCCTATTGCGGGTTATTTTTGGAACGTAACCCTCACAATAACCACTGTAATGATCAACTCGTGTCATAGATTATTACCAGAAAGGATAATACGGGGAATTTCGGGCAAATAAATGACATCTCTATGGAAACAAGCAGGCGGCTGAAAGTCACATAGTGTACCTTCCATGTAAATAAATAAATGAATAAAATGACAAAGTTGCTCACGGTATTTATAAGCATGTTTTATTTTATTTACTTTGGGATAGCACAGATAGCAAAGTGTGCAGGCGAAACTGTTTACTCAAGTTCTTCACCGCCAGACAGCAAACACAAAAAAAACCCAGTTCTTTTCTTCGCTTTTTGGCTTAAATACTGTTTTTATTCAAATCCAGTTGTTCGGCGTTCACACATTTGTACACAGCTGTGGGCTCAGTTTGAAATCACTGTTTTGGTTTTGTTCCACCACAAAAAAAAGCAAAACGTAATAGATTTTTTGGTGCGCCTACTGTGAAAGTTGGTTTCAGCCCCATCGCAAAATCATAACAAACTCCAGTCGTGCGTTTTAACTGTGCGGCTGATCACATTTTAATTGAGATTCAGTTTAATCGTCTTGGATCGGCTTCAGAGTCATTTTAATGGAGAGGTCTAGAGCCGATTCTCTGTTATTAGCATCTAGTTTGGAGCAGAGTTCAGACTTTACAGGAGAAATATCGACGTTTTTGTGATAAAAGCATAGCCTGTATAAAGAAGTGGACTAAGGCAGTGCGGACGCTTAGCAACGCTGTCAATCAAACCTGTTGCTAACGCTACTGGGAGTGACCTCGGGGAAAAAAGACGCCTGATTTGTCTGTTATTAATGTTCATATCTTGAGTTACGGACACGATAGTGAAATAAAAACACCAGAATAATGTAGAGCGGGTCAATATAAACAATTTAAGACCAAAATAACAAGTCTGACAGCAGCAGTTACAGAGAAAGGAGCCACAGTTTTTCAATGTAAAGTGAACTGGAGCCAGATTCGATGGAGCTGGAAGTGCGCCCATGAGCACTTTCTGTTTGGAGCGTAGCGACTAGCAGGTTAGCTATGTCCATTTATATATATAGTTGTTCCTCGCTATATCACGGTTCACGTTTCGCAGATTTTTTTGTTCAAGTTTCCATGATTTTTCACAGTGTTTGAACGTGCGTCGTGTTCTTTGTCCTGATTGGCTGTTGGACTGTAGACCATTGTCCATCAGTCTCCTCCGTGCCGTGTCTCCTGTACAGTACAGAATGTGTTCAGACAAATTTACATAAACGTTGTATCGCAGTGTGACTCTGAAGTGCTGTACGTTTGCAATTTGTTTTCTCCCCGACAAAACCCACGATGTCGATGAAACGTTCTGCACCGACAAAGACGCCTACGAAGGTTTGAACTTTGAGAGAGTTTAAACGAGAGAGAAATGTGAGAAAATGTTGACGCCTGTGTGAGAAAAGTGTATAAAGTGTGTGGTGAGGGGTTTTACAGCAAAAAACATAAATAAACCTGACTACTTTGCGGATTTCGCCTGTTGCGGGTTATTTTTACAACGTAACTCCCGTGATAAATGAGGGACCACTGTACACACTCTATGGTTAAAAGGCTGTTATTAAAAGTCTATATTATTTTAGAAAATGTATATATTTTTCATAGTTTTTATCATAGCGTCCAGGCCTCGCTTTCAAATAATAATTCCTCGCTCCTCTGATCTGATAAGCAAAGCTGACCGGTGTAGCACATTACGTGTAACAACAAAAGGAGAGAAGAAAAGAGCACGTTTTGGCCAGATTTCAGTGAAAACATCACGGCTGAAATCAAACAGTTACAGCGGCTTCTTCCTCTACTGTTCAGACAAAAGAGCTTTCAAGTCAATTGTAAGACTTTCTGTAAACGAATGATCCAATCCGTTTGAAAAATACACTATGAATAAAGGATAAATAAACAGTGTTGTCACGATACCAAGATTTCAAACACGGTATCGATACTAAGGACTCGATTCTCTGTGTGATCTCTCGGCCGTCCAGGTTGGTTCCATCGTTTTAGTATCGATTTGCGAACCAATAAATCCACAGAAACCCAATAAAACAACAAAATAATGATTCTTGCCGGGTTTCAGGTGACGTCACAATGTTCTATAGGTCGATAATAGTTCATACAGATGGGTGCAGCTAAAATTAATATTGTTCAAGTGCAGCTTTTTGTTTGTACAAGAAGTTAATCCGTCTAATCACTCAAAGAAATTATCAGGATCAACATCTGTGAATTTAGCTTTTGGGTATTTCAAAGTAAAGTACAATGTAATTAATACGGAAAAT
>NC_047139.1:6899682-6904682 GCF_009829125.3 Periophthalmus magnuspinnatus
TACGGAAAATTGGCTCACAAATTAGGACAACATAGCCAAGAACTTATTTTAATCGATTCATTTCTAAATTTGTCTTAACTTGTCTACAGATTTTATTATAAACCCATTTCTAAACACAACTGGTGATGCGCCAAATCCTATTTCAAGACGCAGCAGCGCAACCTTTGATTCTGCGCCAAATCTCAAAAAATCCATTTGAAAAACTAAAAAGAAGCTAATGGAGGTGAGTTATTGTCTTGGAGTGAAATATACGCAAGGTGAGGCAAGTTTATTTTGTAGGAGTCTCAAACTCGCAGCCCGGGGGCCAATTTGTGGCTCGCGAGACGATATTTTGGGCCCGCAGGACAATGTGAAAGTTTAATTTTAGTGTGGCGTTACCATGTTGTGTGTAGAAAGTTCCGCCAAATCAGTAAACCCCAAACACACGTGTCACTCGCTCTGTGTGCTCCCGTATATGTATATCCATAAAATCCACAAGAATTGGCGTATTTCCCCATGTATGCTGATAAATAAAAGACATTAAAATCACAATACAACAAATCCAAACATAAATAATCACAAAAAAATCAACAGTATATAGCACAAAACTAATATTTATCCATACACATTTTCGATTTGATCAAATTTGTCTCATAAAAAAGCTTTTAAAATGAATTTCCTGTTCTTAGAATTGGTGGTTTTCAGATTAAACTAGAAAAAAAGGTCATTCTTCCAGATCAGAGGAAAGGGCCAGATTTCCGCGTAGATGACATTGTACTTTCCAAACGGAAAAGCGTAAACGCACAAATGTTTAACCTGATGATTTCTAAGAGCGACTGGACCCATTAAATTTAGCATTAGAACGCAAATCTACATTTTATTCTTCTTTATTTTGGCTGTTCCATCTGTATGAAAAAAATATTGGCCTATAGAATATTGTGATGTCTCATAAAACAAGCTTCAAAATGTATTTCCTGGACATTAATAACATTTAAAAACACAAAACAGTCACATTTCTTCCTCCAAACCACATGTTTTCACCGACAATTATTTCTACGGACAATTAGAAATAAGAAAATCAATTAAAATCCCGTCAAATACACAGCCAGAGCTAAACACCACGACATAACACAACATCTGTACAGAGACGTATATGTTTATACATCATAAATCAGATCAGCTGCTACTCAGGCGTCAAGTCTTATGACAAATCACCTCACACGTGATACTATCAGGAGAACTGAGCATTGTATTTCCACATTGTGATTTCATTCATGTTAACATTCATTTAATCCACCCCCCAAGTCCTTAGGCAGAGCAGCTAATCAGAAAACAACACTGTATTCTTCTAAAGTGTGGTATTAAAATAGAGGTACTTGATTTACGAGTTGATCTGAGCTATAGATTTGACGACGTATAAGGCGTAGGAAGTGCTCAAGGTCACATGTGCACTTTGGTTCTATGGAAATACGTTCTTATAATTTGCATTTGTAAATAAGAACGCATGTACCAGAACTAAACCAGGGCTAAACAGGACTAAAACTGGGCGAAATGTCTAATTCTGCAATTCTAAAACATTATCCCAGTGGTGTTGAAGGATGGGTCAAGCGCAGAGGACAATTTCGCAAGAATAAAATGAGCCGTAACCACAGATTGTATAAAAAACTGGACTAAGTGAATGTGACGTCGCCCGTAACATTCAGCTCCCGTCAAGTAAAGCTCATCAATGCTAGCAGTTATAGCGCAGCAACCAAAAGAGCCAATCTGGAGCGAGATTTCTGCGTAAACCCTCAGTCGTCCACAGCAAAAGACGAAGTTTAAATCCGTCAAATCGTTGTAGGAGTGAAGACGTTTGACCAGAACTAAAGAAGCGGCCTGGACGAGCGGCGAAACGTCTTCACTCCTACAACGATTTGTCCAGTTGACAGATTTAAACTTCGTCTTTTGCAATCTGGAGCGAGGCTATTGAAGGTAACGCCCCTTTCAATGCTGTCAATCAAACATCAAACCTGTTGCTAACGCTACAGGGAGCGACCACGGGGAAAGAAGCCGCCTGATTTGTCTGTTATTGACGTTCATATCTCGATTTCCGGACAAAATAGCGAAATAAAAACACCAGGATCACGTAGAGCGGGTTAATACGAACATTTTAAGACCAAAACGACGAGGCTGACCGCGGCAGTTACAGAGAAACGGTGACAATTTTTCAACGTAAAGTGAACTGGAGCCAAAGTCGATGGCTAGCCGTTAGCTATGTCCATTTATACATACAGTCTATGGCCGTACCTCGTATCAGATTCACTCGAACTTTAAACGTGCGTATATTCTGGGCCCCGTTTAACACATGAAACTGAGGGTGTCAAACTGCTTCATAATTAACACATGTAAACCATGACTTAAAAAGCATGTTACACCAGCGAGGGGCCGTCAGATAAATGAACCAACTACAACTCATCACCTCCTTTTTGTGGCGCTAGTTTTAGCACAAAAGTAGCCTGGGTTTGGCCCTGTTCTCGTCCAAGTTCAGCCCTTTTCTGGCCCGGGTTTAGCTCTGCTTTGAGTCCCAGTTTAGCCTCGATTTTGTGCGAGTGTGAACCCACCCTAAGATTTCTTCTTCTTTAATTAGCGATAGCATATGTTGTTGTTTGGGAATAGGCTCAAAACAGCAGGCCAGATCATAGTAATTACATGTACTAAAGCCAATTATACTTGGTCTGATAGAATCACACACACACTAATTAAAATGCAGCATCCAGTGCCTCGAGCTCGCTAACAGGGTTCATTATATTAGACCGTGTTCCCCTGCCGCTGAACACATGCGAACGAGATATACTTTGTAGTACTGTTTTAGTCTACAACTTTGTCCTCACAATTTGGTATTTAGTTGCAGTGGTCCCTCGTTAAAAAAAAAAACACGATATGAGAGATGTCTGTGTAGTTACTCAGTCGTCCAGGTCTGATCCACAGCAAACAACGAAGTTAAATCTGTCAACTGGACAAATCTTGTAGGAGTGAAGACGTTTCGCTGCTCATCCAAGCCGCTTCTTCAGTTCAGTTCAATATGAAAGATGGTTTCTTTCAAAGATGGTGAAGTAGAAACACTCACAAAAGGCCCTTCTTTTAACGCACTTTCCCTCCACACACACAAATAGTATTCGCTTGAGTATAGGGCAGAAAAGAAATGATGTGGGGAAGGTGACCCAATTATTCATTTAAAGAAGGAAAAAAGGAAGAATGGAGGAGGGAGAGAGAAGAGGGGGAAGAAGAGGAGGGAGAGAAACTGAATGTTTAAACTAGTTTTAACTTCATAAAGAATAACTTATACTTAGTCACGTCATTTTACCTGCTCAATTATAAAACATTAGCGCATTGTAAGTCCTCAGCCCCGCCCCCTCAGCCCCGCCCCCTCGAGCACCCGCCCCCTCAGCAGCCCCGCCCCCTCAGCCCAAACCAAAAAAAAAACCCTGCAATAGGCGAAATTCCGCAAAGTATTCTATATGTTTTTGCTGTAAAACTCCTCACCACACACTTTATACACTTTTCATACACGACAGGCATTAACATTTTCTCACATTTCTCTCTCGTTTAAAACTCTCTCAAAGTTCAAAAACATTCGTAGAGCGTCTTTGTCAGTGCAGAACGTTTCATCGACATTGTGGGTTTTGTCGGGGAGAAAACAAATTGCAAATATACAGCATTTTAGAGTCACACTGCGATCCGACGTTTATGTAAATTTGCCAAGCAGGACGCAGAACACAAAGCGGTTTCATACGGTGTAAAAAAACATGGAAAATTGCACCAAAAAATCAGCGAAATCGTGAAAGGTGAACCGCGATATAGCGACGGACAACGGCACTATTATATTTTTGCTTTTATCCTCCTTCTTTTATTGTTCGAAACAGAAACAAACTCGCAAGTAGGGTTGTTAAAAGTGTCTAGTTTTAATCAATACTAAAAATAGTATCAAAACTAGACTCATTTGAGCAAGTATTGATATTAAAAAGTCACAATCACAGGACAGAAATGAACTTTTCTTGCAAACTTTTAGAATAATCAGCACTAGTTTATGACGCATAGACTAGAAAACGCCCATGGACCACTACGGAACCTACTGGACGACTGAGGAATTACACAGATATAAGGTCACGAGGGAATATAAAAATAAAGTACTGCCATTTTTTCATCATCATCGTGTTATCGGTATTGAGTATGAAGTCTATTCCTTTGCACTGAAGTTCTAGTATCGTGACAAAACTACTCACAAACGTATTATATAAATCTAAAACGCATGAATGAAAGCTCACGTTTAGTGTTTTTTGCACCATCTTGCCACCATCTTGTGTCATGAGATGTACGGTTTTAGAACTGAAACAAAACCACAAGCGTTTGAGTAGGTGTGAAAATGTCTAACCGTGAGCTGCTGATGTCTCTTAGAAGCTGCATGTGAAGTTTCTTTTCACTAAATGTTTATGTTTCTTAAAGCCGCAGCGTGTAACTTTTACGCCAAAGAGAATAGACTAGAATAAAACTGGATTTTTTTTTCATTTTGGTTGCGTTTATTATTGCGCTGAAAAAACATGAAAAAACACGCATTCTTACTGTGAGCGAGCTTGCATCTCCACAAACCTGACTCTTACTTGGCCTTATCTATCCGTATGGAGAATGTACCAAAGTATGTCTTTAACTTTCTTTTCCCGTGGTATCATGCAGGTGTCCAGGTTACATACTAGATCTGGGACAATACTGAAATTTTGTGTGTTTATTCAGCTGAAAAACATGAAAAAAACATACAATCTTACTCTGATCAAGCTTGCATCTCCACAAACCTGACTCTTACTTGGCCTTATCTATCTCTATGGAGAATGTACCGAAGTATGTCTTTAACTTTCTCTTCCCGTGGTATCATGCAGGTGTCCAGGTTCCATACTAGGCCTGGGACGATACTGAAATTTTATGTTTATTGCGCTGAAAAGCATGAAAAAAACACACAATCTTACTCTGAGCAAGCTTGCATCTCCACA
>NC_047139.1:6909682-6914682 GCF_009829125.3 Periophthalmus magnuspinnatus
AATAAAATACAATTAAAATAAATAAAAATAAAATAAAATAAAAATAAAATAAAAATAAAATAAAATAAAATAAAATAAAATAAAATAAAATAAAATAAAATAAAATAAAATAAAATAAAATAAAATAAAATAAAATAAAATAAAAATAAAATAAAATAAAAATAAAATAAAAATAAAATAAAACAAAACAAATAAAATAAAAAAGTATCTGTTGTTTTTTTTTGTAAATATCTCACATCCATATTCATAGGATTCACTTTTTACAGTTTTGAAGGACTTTTTCTCACTGAACAGGTATTATATATAAATCAGTTTATTCATTTTGATTTAAACAATCCCAAATTTTCATGGTAAGTGGTCACATTTTTATATAGCTCACTCACCCATCCACACACACTCATACACACTCAAATCTTGTGTGTCTTGCCCAAGGACACGACAACGGGTATTCACCTGTGGGTCTAAAAACCAAAGCTACTGTCGTCCCTTACATACACATCCCTCTAAAACCTGTGGAGTACTGATAACTACCGTATTTTCCAAACTATAAGTCGCTCTGGAGTATAAGTCGCACCAGCCAAAAACTGCAGAATAATGAAGAAAAAACATATAAGTCGTACTGGAGGATAAGTCGCATTTTTTGGGGGAAATTTATTTTACAAAATCCAAGACCAAGAATAGACTTTTTATCTTTAAAGACAAGTTATAACAATAATAACTGCAATAAAATAAAGAACAACAGGCTGAATATCAGTACATCACGCTAACGTAACACATTTATATTTATTCAGCGACATGAAGCACAGACAGAACTGAGCACGTGTCTGGTATTTTAGCGGCCAAACTATGAAAAAAAGTGCAACGTATAGTCCGGAAAATGCGATAAACTAATATAAATAAATCTAGTAACCCATTTGCTTATATTTACATACACACTGAGCGACAAACAGTCCTGTAAGAAAGAAATATCGTGGTAATAATACGGTAAGAGCGAAGATCAGCCACAGGAGGAAGTGGTCTTCAGTCATAATATACGTGAGTAAAGTTCCCGTTTGCATCTAAACATAGACGTTTCCCATTCCACTATACAAAGATTCTGGACTCATAAACCCACTGCGGTCGCGTCGATTTGATCGAAAATCCAGAGACCACTTTGTCAAACCCACAGACAAGATGCAGCCCATGAAACCCCCAAATCACTCAGCGCCGGATTAAAGCTGTAGTGTTTGAAGGTCTTTGAGATTTGTATCGTGGTCACAGGCCCTGCTCAAGCTAAGTGGCCATGATGAAGAAGCCTGGTGGAAAGAACTGTGTCAGCGACGAGGAACGCAGACCGCCACTCTACTGTCTACACAAAGTTATTTATTACAATACTCAATATGTGCGTCTGCGAGAGGAGATATTGCAGTTTTTATCAAAATTAAATCAGATTAAAACATCTAATTGCAGGTCAAACTTATTTTGTACCTGATTTTGGTCCATGTACTTAGCTACGAGGCTATAAGCAGCTCCAGAGGTTAAAATAAGTCCGCTACGTGCGAATATGAAGCATTTCATTGTCCGATAATCAGAAAATGTGTGGTTTGGGTGCTAGTTGTTGCAGTTGTTGAATTTACTGGTCACTGAAAGTCATGAAAAGCGCTTATAAACTCATTGAGGTGAATAATTAAGATGCTAAAATGCAAAATATGAGTGAGGAATAACTTTGTACTGCCGCACGTTCTGCTTTTCAGCTTTTTAAGATAGAAAAATCAGGTTCAGTGCCTTTACGTAGCTTTTATCCACTGCTCTGCAACAAGATAAGACCAGAAAATACTACAATATTTAGGCTAATATAAGCTAATGCTACTTGTAAAGAAGTGCGTATTGTCTTTGTGTCTTTGGACCATATCGGACCAGTTAACCAATAGGCCTAAATTGATAGTTTTTTAGCCAATTATAAGCTAGAAACAACATGTAGTTTGGTGGAATGGAGCTCAACACTGACAGTCTGCTCCGGTATCATTTTTTCCATTCATTTTTCCAATAGACTTTTCCAAAAATTCCAATATCAAGCGTTCAAAGGCTTGGCTAAGCAGCTACATGCTAACAAATACTCATAAAGTGGTTGTTTTAAGCCCAAAAAGCACATTTAAAACGCAAAATTCAGCAAAATGTTTTAATAACTTTGCGGTTTAAGTTTCAGAAGAACAATTTTAAATACAATTATGCTAGGTCTTGTGGTCATTAGTTAGCGCGCAGCTCATTAGCACTGAGCAAGCTTTCAAATTTAAGTGTTTTACTTTTATTTTTGGGGAATTTTATGAGAAAAATGAATGAAAAATGTAGGTCCAGAATGGGAGGTGGGCGGTTAGTCTTGAGCTCCATAAAATTGACTCTATGTGTGAAAAATATGTCTTTTTCGCTTAAAAACATGCAAAATGGATACGATCCCTAATCCTAGTTTTAAAAAAATTAAAAATGTCTTGAAAGATGCTATACCCAATTGTTAAAAAAAATTGCTTTTTCTCTTAGCCTACTCCAACGTAAATTGCTACGCCGCCTATCAGGGAAGGGACGGGTCCAGTTACAAACACGCAAATTGAATACGATCCCTAACCATAGTATTTAGTAAAAAAAAAAAAAAAAAATGTCTTAAAAAGGTGCTGTGCTCGATTGTTTAAAGAAAATGTCTTTTTCTTTTAGCCTCCTCTAACGTAAACTGATACACTGTCCACTTTGGAAGGGGCGGGTCCAGTTACAAAATGCAAAATGAATACGATCCCTAACCCTACGTCTTTAAAAAGATGCCGTTCCCGATTGTTGCCGTCCTCAAAAACGTGAACAACAGAACTATATAATTCAAACGATTCCTCAGGGTGCAAAGTGCCGCTAACAATCATAAAAGCTCACCTAACACAGTGTGCATCCACGTCCATTATGTGAAGAGCGATAAATGTCAAGTACTTGATTTATTCCCCCGTTATCACAAAACCTGTTCGTCTCGTCTGACAGACTCACATAAACGCACAACGGCAGCTTAATCCTCCTGCATGTCACCAAACCGACCCAAAATCAACACGTTTTCGCAGCCGTTCTTGCGTAGTTCAATTTTAAAGCAAGAGACTTAAGCTAAAGCCACGAAAACTCCACCACCGCTGAGCAAAAAGCGCAAAAAGTCGACTGCACAACCCCCGACAAGACGATTATTGTTGTTCTTCGCCGTTCCAGAAAAGAGCTCTGAAAAAAAAAAGCAGATTATTTGGGAGATTTTGGGCGGTTTGTTTAAGGGGCGTAGTGTGAGACCCGTAGCTGGCCCACTAATCCAAAAATAATTTCTCTCGGTCGCGTAAGACCAAACTGCTGACATGTACAGATACGTGTTTTATACAGGGAGATGAAAATAAATGCAGTTAACGTTCAGCGTAAGGTATAAGGTGGCGTGTAATTTTCAGAGATTTGCAGTAGGATAAGGACAAACTTTGGTCAACCTTCTTTCTTCGTGGTCTTCTTTCTTGTTGGATCTTGTTTAATCATTATTTATTAAGCCCTTTGCAGCACTCGAGGTGACCAAAGTGCTTTCCGATAAAATACAGCAAATATAAAAGTATCCACATTCATCAGGATTTCATCAGAAATACTAGAATGATGAATAAAAACAATATAAACTGCATAGAAAGTATAAAAAGCAGGTCTGAATACATATGTTTGGAGACTAGATTCTACAGGCCAAAGTGTGTGATGCTGCGTGTATGAAAGTTTTTATCAATAATTCAACAAACTGGAGTAAAACATTTAAGGCTGCGTGAACTTGTTATGCTTTATCCTGGTTAATCCTGAATTTGGCTTGGTTTGATCATGCCCTAGTCCTAGTTTTGTTCAGTTAAACTAGTCCAAGTTTAAGGCTCCACAATGAGTTACTTTTCTGGTAGAGGATTCACCACCTGCTTGTTTACTTTGACTGTATTCCACAGTGTAGCGTTAAACTTATACACTGCCTGGCCAAAAAAAAGTCGCCACCTGGATTTAACGAAGCAAATATGTTGGTGTTGCTGCAGTTGATCCGGTCGAGGTTCAGCAGAATGAGGTCAGCTGACACCTGAATATACTGAATGACCAGGTTATTACATCAGTGGATTTGTTCTTCCCTGATGACACGAGCAGATTCAAAGATGAGAATGACAGGATTCAACGGGATCAAAGTGTGAAAGAGAGAGACAGGGAGTGTGAGACAGAGAGAGAGGGAGAGAGAATGAGGGAGACGGAGGCAGAGAGAAAGAGAAGCAGAGAGAGGGAGAAGCAGAAAGAGAGAGACAGAGACATCATTTTCACACATGGATTGTCCACCACAGAGTCCAGACCTTAACCCCATTGAGAATCTTTGGGATGAGCTGGAGAAGCTTTGAGCAGCGTCAGACTCGACCAGCATCAATGCAACATCTTGGTGGAAAATTAATGCAACACTGGATGGAAATAAATGTTGTGACGTTGCAGAAGCGAAATCGAAACAACGCCACAGCGAATGTGACGTGATCAAAGCTAAAGGCGGGACAACCAGATAGTAGAGTGTGTGACCTTTTCTTTTTTTTGGTGACGACTTTTTTTTTGGCCAGACAGTGTATATTTTTATGAAAACAAGCACTTATGGTCATGAGCTTTAGTAATGGAAAAAAGGATAAGATCACAGTTACAAGGGGTTGAAATGAGTTCTCCGCAGCGGGAGGAGCTCGGAGTAGAGCCGCCGCTGCTCCTGTTCCGAATGTTCCGAATGCCTCCTGGATCAGCTGGAGGAAACGTCTGGGGTGAGGGAAGCTTGGGAGTCCCCGCTTAGACGACTGAGGAAACGAGCAGGTGACACCGCGACGCCACGTTACAGGTCAGTTCTGTTTTTCAATGTAATTCTGAGCAATAAAAACCCAACGATGAACTTCACCATAGTCCTACTGTTTAATCTTCTAACAAACATGGTCTCTACGGAGATGAGTTCCACAGAAAAGCTCCGTAACGTACCTTTAAATCCA
>NC_047139.1:6919682-6920906 GCF_009829125.3 Periophthalmus magnuspinnatus
GGGCGGGTGTGGAGGAAGAGGAGGAACGGGAGGAAAAGGAGGAAGAGGAGGAGGCTGCGGTGAAGAGGCAGGGGAGGGTAAAGCTCAGACAGACTGCGCTAGAGCAGAGCAGGCAGGAAATACCACTGACTTGATTCAGCGAGCCACTAAACAAGCTCCAACGTATCGGGCGGTGGGCGAGGGAGGAAAACGACAACAAACTTTACGGCGTAGTTTTGAGTAGAAATGTGAAAACTCAAATTTGTCTCGGTTTCAAAATGTTGTGCGACTACTTCTGAAAGATGTAGTATCCAGTTTCACTTTGCATACTGGCGTTCCTGAAAAGCAACGCAAACTGAATTGAATCAACGTGAGAAGCGTTTGGGGTTTTGGTGAAATGACAAAAAAACTAAATAAAAAAATGATATTGATCAATCTCATTTTATTTTTAGATGTTTTTCTGCTCCAAAACGAAATAAAAATGGCTTTCGGTATGGATTTTATGAACGAATTTACAGATTTCAGTGTCATTTAACAACAAAAACGTTTCTTTCTCAGTTTCTTCCTCAACGTGAGAAGCATCTGGGGTTTGGTGAAATGACAAAAAACTAAATAAAAAAATGATATTGATCAATCTCATTTTATTTTTAAATGTTTTTCTGCTCAAAAACTAAATTAAAATGGCTTTCACTATGGATTTCATTAACATATACAAAGATTTTAGTGTCATTTTACAACATAAATGTTTCTTTCTGTTCTGTTTCGCTGTCATTTCATTGTTTCTAATTTAAATTATTGACGATATACGATCCCAAATCCTGAAAAAAATCACAATTCAAAACCTTTCCAAACTTCGCTTAAGACATAATCCTCACAAACGCACTGAGTGTGAGGGACAAACAGACGGTACATATAAACGGACATAGCTAACCTGCTAGCCGCCGCGCTCCAAACAAGAAGTGAGCACGGTCGCGCTTCCTGCTCCATCGGCTCTGGCTCCAATTCACTTTACATTGAAAAACCGTTTCACTGTTGCATCAGATTAGACACTTACATTATGAGTATTGTGAGGTTTAGCTTGTGGCGTCATACTACTTTCAAAGGTACAAGGATGTAGTATTTTAACCACCACACCACAACTGTTTCTACTCATGCTTCAGACTGAGAACTTTAAAAAAACGATTACAGAAAATACATTTGGAAAACAACAACAAGAACAACAATCATCTACACTATTGACCTTAT